>NW_004457394.1:141222-163140 GCF_000313135.1 Acanthamoeba castellanii str. Neff
AATGTAACATTTACATTTCTCTTTTTAGGATTGATTATTCAAAGTCGTTTTTGTTAACCTTAGAACTATTTTAACTATGAGCCCAACCTGACCTCCGTCCTCAACATGATCCACTGGTACAACCCCCTCTCCCTCATGCCATTGGGTTGCTCTGGTCGACAGCGAGCTGACCAGAGGGGGCGCTGTTGATTGGTTTGTCACACAATGCAATCAGGTCGCAGGGAGCTGCCACCAACAAGTTCCAGAGGTATGACTGGGGTGTGACAACATGAAGCGCTATGGCCAGAGCACACCACCACCCAACCTCCTCTCCAACATGCTGGCCAACCTCCCAGGTAATTGTTACCACCCTGTCGCCCTCTTCACTGGTGGTACCCACCCAACCATGCATGCACAACACAGGCGCCACAAAGGATGGAGGGGACCCACCATCCACCAGTCAAACTGCATCCCTCCTTGGCAGACGCTGTGGACGTGGTCACACTTGAAGTGACGATCTGCTACACTCCAAAAGGCGCGCTTGTTCCCACATATGGAACAGAAGGGTTGAGCATACTTTTCCTTGTCTGTCATGATGTGTGTGAATGCAGGATCTGAAAACACCAGTGCCAACTTCTCCTTATGCTCACTTTGGGCCAATGACATGATGTAGGATGGGGGGCACGCTCCAACTCATCAACAGAATCCGTTTTGTCAATTATAGTTTGTGGACCATGTCATGTGAATCACAATACACATGCTCCAGATCTAATCCAGCCATCTCAGCCATCAGTGTGCATTGGTCACAAAGATCAATGTCCCCACATTGTCGCCAGGTATCACTCATGATCTCTTGCCAACATGCATTGCAATTGTAGATGGGTGCTTCTCCAATCCACTGGGATTCACAATGGCCCACTATCGCGCAAGGTTTCAATCCTACTTCGTGGCACACACCACAGGCATGCGTGTTGTGAGTGCATGTGTCGCACAACCAATTCATACCGAAATCATTGGCCCCCAGCGTGTATGTGTTGCGTCGACAATGGATGCACCCATCCATTAAAAACCAAACACAGGGCCAAACTGCACCCATTCTGCCAAACAACATGGATGGCGTGTTCAGCATTACAGTGCTCGCCAAGAAGGACTTCAAGGGTGCTCAGAAAATCATAGCCCAGCGCGGATGGGCGCCCGTGCACATTCGATCCAGTGGTGGCAAAACCAACCACACCATCAAGATCATGATGGACGCCAATGGCATCACATTCAAATCTGAGACAGGGATGCGCGTAGTCAGCGATTCATACCTCATCCAGTTGATCTCAGACAACTTGGCTTGGGATCACATCACACTTGTTTCAACGAACAATCCTCAGCTCATCACCCACATCACCTGCACCACATGCTGGACCACACCACACAAACTCCTGACGTGCTCACAGTGCATGGCGTGCCAGTACTGCAATGTCACATGCCAACAATCGCATTGGAAGACCCACAAGGCAGAATGCATTGCACCAATAAAACACAGCGGATAAAGCATTGGCCCCAAGCATCCATGTTGCACCACTTTACTCACACAACATGGCCGACAAATGGGATTGGGCCATCCTGGTCAATGTGGTGGCACACTGTGCCTACATGGATGAGATGACTGGTGCAGAGACTGTGAGCTACACCAATGTAGCATACATGCTGTCGCCATCCAACAAAGGCCTGGACATGTTGGAGATGGCACACAAAACCAAGTGGCGTTTTGTTGAGGATCAGTGCACAATCTGATTGTTTCAAAGCACTGACAAGTGCCATGAGTTTGTGCAGTATCACAACGACAATACTGAGTTCATCTTCATGCGGAGCAAGCTCAGATCTGAGTTTGTTTTCATGGGCACAGCCAGTGGGAGGGCCATGTGTGGCATGCACAGGTTCATGTGATGTGACACCATTGCAACCAGCGTGGGACTGAGCGAGGAAGTGTGTGCATGCCTCTACTGGAAGACGTGGGATGGCACCTATGACATCACAGATGCTGTGGTGTGGATGCAATTGCGCTATGTTCAGATTTGTGAAAAGAACGCCAACGACTTACTCCTTCTTCTTCTTGGTCACATGGCGCTTCTTGATGGGGATCTTGCTGAACTTGTGCTCGTAGATGACCTTCTCCTTGGTGTAGTGTGTGGCGTCCTTGCTGGCCAGCAGCTTGTACTTCTTCTTCTGTGTGTTGGTGACATTGACCCACTTGGCACCAAGCTTCTTGCCCACCTCACCGATGCCCCATGATGGATGCTTGGAGTGGAGGACAGCGCCACGCTCCTTGGCGAACTGCATGTAGGTGCTCATGGGGCGCTTGGGTGGGGCCTTGGTGTCAGCCACCTTCTTGTACTTGGTGGCCTCCTTGGCATAGTGGGCACGCTTGACCTTGGCCTTGGCCAGGAACAGCTTCTTCTCGGCATCAGTGGCCTTGTGCCAAAGCTCACTGATCTTGCTCACCACCTGCTTGCCAGAGAGGCAGGGGTGCGCCTTGACGACCTTGGTGCGCTTCTTCTGCGCAAAGAGCATGTAGGTGCTCATGGGGCGCTTGGGCGCATCGGGATCGTGGGGGGCTTTCTGCTTCTTGGCTGGGCAGGTCTCCTCCTTGGTCGCACACTTGTGTTTGTTGTTGCCAGCCATTGTGTGACTTATTGACAGGCGAAGCTGGATGATAATTGAGGGCCTTTGCATGTGTGGACAGCACATCAGCTTTTTTCAATCGACGTGGCGAACATGGTGTCCCACAGGTACATCTTGTGGAAGCAGGATCGCGTGGTGTTCATCGCAGCAGCGTCGTGGGCGTGATCGAGGTCGTTGTACTCGCGGTGCACCTGGTAGAGCGCAAACTTGTTGAGTATAGAATCTGGCAGCTCCTCACACATGCCCACCACACAATCAACATTCTGTTTGGCGAGCAGGCCCATCCACAACCATCCCAACGATCCCGAGCACTGAAACAGGGGCCAGTGGAAGATGTAGAGGGACGGCTGGTGATCGTTCGTGGCGATGAGGTCCAAGCAGTAGGCAGATGTAAGCCCGCACAACGTGATCGGGATCCGGCGCACCATGCCCTGGGGAGCCGCATCGCGGATCTTCCGCGGTCGATGAGGGCAATCCACGCCGCGGGTGTCCAGGATCCTGTGGTAATCATTGCCGGAGATGAGAGCGTGGGCTAACGCGTTGACATGATCGGCGAGTCGGCGCGGATCGCTGCACACGACGAACACAACACAGCCGACGTTTCGAGTTGGCACCGATTCTTGGATCGCACAAGGCCAGGATCGTTGGATCTCGGCAAAGGATCGCACCGGCGCCGTGGCGAGGAATCTGCGCTCCGCGGCCAAGTCAAACAAGCGGTGCGTGCGGCGCAAAACGACGTACTGCTTCAGATTCTCGTAGGTGTGTTGAAAGGTCGCGCGCATGTCTCCCACGATCGCGTGAAACAGTCGGCATACGCGTGATGTGCGTTCGAGCGACCGGACATCCAAGTGGGAGAACGTGGCAAACAACAGTTCGTTGGGCACATCCATGGCGTTTGTTGTTAAGTGTGTGCACACATGACGCGTGGCTGTGTGCACGCGGTTCCCTTTTATTCGGACATAAAAGAGGTATAGAGGTAGTTGAGAAGCGCCGGATACCAGTGCACCCCGCGCTTCTGGGGCGTTCCGGCGAGGAGCTTCATGGGCGCCAGGAAGACGTCGTGCACGAGGTAGTGCGGCGAGCTGACCTTGGCGTAATTGGACGCGAGCACGTCGTTGACCAGGATGGTACCGCTGTCCGTGAACGGCGCGTAGATGCCCCTCAGTTCGTGGTAGGTGATGCTCGTGATCTCCACCGCCACCGCCAGGCCGTTTTCGTTGAGCCAGACGCGATCACCAGGCTGAACCTGATCGGCAAAGACGGGCGTCTGGCCAGAGATGTCGGTGCCCGTTTCGTAGTCGACCAAAAAGATCAGGTGGTCCTTGGTGAGCGTGATGGCGGTCGCGTATCCGACGTGAAGGCGCACGAACGTGGTGAATCGGTCGGAGTCAATGTCAAGCCAGCCATGGAACTTCTCGTAGCGAATGCGGCCGTCGGATCCGAGCGAGGCAACAGAGTCGCCCACGTTGAGCATCGACATGGGGATCTTTTCGCCCGTTTCGAGCTCGACGGTGGATCCGCCCCAGAAGCACTGGTAGGCCGAATCGGCATCGCTCGAACATGTCCAGTGGATGCATGTGCCGTTGGCGACCTTGTGGCAGTCACACGAGGTGGACACCGAGTAGTCGTACATGTAGCCGCGCGCCAGCGAAGGCGAAACAATGGCGAGGACGAGTAGTAGCAGTAGCGCGGTGTGCGACATCAGGGGTACTTTGTATTATTGTGTGCAGAGGTTGTGGGTTTTGTTTCTTTCTTCCGTGTGCGGAGTTGCGCGTTTCGCAAACGTGAGGCGATTCGCTGCAGGGTACCACTGTGGCCCGCTGCGGCGCTTTGCGTGCACCGACATGTATACGGGGAGAATCGCCTATCATAGAACAGATGATTGAGAGAAACCTTATCCTTTAATCCTCGGCACTGCGCTGCAGCTTGTTCAGGACGTTTTTCGCGACGAACATGGAGTAGCGCCCGATGATGTGGCCCAGATACTGGCGCTGTTTCGGATCCAGCATGTGCTTGAGTATGTCGTCGGGTTCGAGCATGTGATTCAGGATGAACAGGTGGTAGAACAGGATCGACCACGCCGCGCACGTCCCGCTCGCATGATCGAGTAGTTGAGTGGGCACACCTTGCCGTCCTTGCGGACCAATACCGTAACTGTCCCCAGAGAGTGGATTGTCGGTGACGAAGGTGGTGGTGCGCCACTCCGATGGGGACATGCCGCCCTCAGTCATCAGCAACTGGTAGAGCGGCGGCAAGAGGCCCAGTGCGTAGGCGAAGCGTCGCGCCGTTTGTGCGTATGCACCGTTGGGTTCGAAGAGGTAGGTGTGACCGGTGCCGCGATTGATGAGCACGAACATGGCGTGTCTCGCGCCCTCGGCTAAATGGACGCCGACCGATATTGGGAGCCACGGCCGATCGTCGCCGCATCGTCCGATGCCGGATGAACGCATCCATCTCTCGGAAATCGGAACGCTCGATCCTCCCGCCTCCTTACGGTGCGTGATCTTGAAGTAGCCCGGCGGGGGCTTCAGCGCATGTATCTTGCCCCAGTGGTTGATGACGCGCTTTCTGAGCATCTCGACCGTTAGCCCGTTCGCCTCGGCGTTGGCCTCGTTCATGTCGGCGATCTGTTTGGTGGGCGACATGCGCGCGTTCCTGCTCACGCCGACGACGAGGGCCATGGGGCGTCCGCGATCGTCCACCGAACACAGATCGCGCACGCGTTCGTGGTTGGCGATCTCGGCGATGAAATCGGACCAGAAGTTGCCGTGGTGGCGCTTGTAGAGGCTTTTGTTTTGCGCGAGGAATTCGCGATCGGCCAGACTTCCGACGGGATGGGGGTAGAGCGCGTGGCTCACGCCGGCGAAGATGCCTAGCTGCTGATGCGTGAGCCGCGGTGCGCTGAGGAACGCTTCGATCTGCGGTTTGTTGAAGTTGGGGCACGGGATTTCGATCGTGGTCTCTGGGCCATGCTTCCCCACGCGCTCGGGCTGCGGAGATGCAACCGGAAGCGCAGCGGGTTGCGGCCGCGAAGTCCTTTTGGCCAGCCTTTTTTTGGCCGGCTGTGCGTAGAGCGCTCGGATGATGTCCGCCTTTCGCGCCTTGGCCGGAACGGCCACGCCCGCTTGCTTGGCTCGCGTTCGCAATTCTTTGACGGTCAGACCGGCGAGACCGTCGTCGGTTGTTGGCGTCTTTCGAGCGGCCGTGCGTTTTGCTATCTTCGCCACCGGAGCGAGCGCCGCGACGAGCTCCGCCTTGCGCATCCTGCTGTAGCCGGTGATGTGGGCTGAGGATGCCATCTTGCGCAGCTCGGTCACGGTTTTAGTGTTTAACGTTGTTGATGGTGCCATCGCGATTGAGCGTTTGGGCACATTGTTTTTTGTATGGGCGCGGCGTGCCCCGATGCAATCGACACGTTTCATTCGGCTGTGGATCAGTAAAGGAATACATGGTGACCGTGCCATGGAAAACGGGGAACGCCGCACAGGAGGTGCGGCGCGCAGACTATTCTCGATGCCGCCCGCCTGGATGCAGTAGTAGTGGTGGCGCTCATGGTTTGCCAAATGGTTCTCTTTGTTAAAAGTCGCGGTCGATATAGCTTATGGCGCCGTCAGCGAACCGGTAGCAGAACGATGAGGACATCGCTTTTCCCACCTCGCACCACACCCCGATCTTGGGGCGGAACGACAAGAGCTCTCGCCTCACATAGCCCGTTTCTCCAGCGTGCGTCTCGACGACGCATATACGCGACGGATGTCCCTTTAGCGGCCCGGACTTGAACCGCCTGCAGTTGGTAGGGGTAGCGATTAGTGCCGGAGCAGTGCGTACAACCGTCGCCGACCTTGATATCCAGCTCTCTCGGCGTCGACATCTGTGAGCGTGGGGCGTGATTAGCTTACATGAGCCCCGGCTTCCTCTTTTTATTTCTTTCCCTGTGTGAGACAAATGAAGTGTTACCATTGCCGACGGCGGATGCGCTGCAGGATCCCTTGGTTCTCCGGCGATGACGGCCTTCGCATGCGCCACTACTGCACACTGCATTGCTTCAAGATTGGTCACGGTGTGGGCGACGACCGATGCCTCAAGCGCAAGGGCCAGGGCGAAGAGATTGGATGGTTGGAAATGCATCTGGCGGCGACGGAAGAAGGATTTCTCCATTAAAAAATTCGGACGCCCTTGGCATCCACCCGTCGACCGCAACCGAATCCCACCAAAAAAGCATGGATAGCGTCAGCGTAGCGACGCGTGAGATCCTGGGAAATGGCCTGTTGCGCCGCGGTTGGGTTCGGCATGGTCGGGCGTACGGCGTCGAACGTATCGGATCACAGGGGGAGGACTGGCTGGTCCGTCTGGCGTTCTTCGACTTCGCCGGCGCTCGGGCACCCTTCCCCGACGATTTCGCGGAGCGGTGTCTGGCCGTCGAGCCTGGATTCTACGTGGTCGGCGACGAGCCCGAGGACACCCTGGCCGAGCTGAGCTGAGCGGCCCATGAGCGGCATAGCCTGGTGTACGGCGGCGATGGTAGCCTGGGCGGTGGCGAAATCCAGTTCCATGGCAAACAGTTGTATGATATAAGTAGTCACCGAGAAACAACAAAATTGCTGATGTCCGAACGGTGAGCCGCCGGAGATCCCCACCACCTGCTCGATACGATCTCATAAACACCAGAGACGAGAATGGCCAGTGACGGTTACATCATTAGTGGCACGCGCATCCAGCTCCCCGATGTTCCGGCGGGATTCATGCGGGCGGACTCTGCCGGCACCATCGTCAAGGCCGACACGGCCGCCTTTGTCGCGGAGATCGACAACCTGGCCGGACAGCCTAACGGCGTGGCCTCGCTCGATGAGAACGGGCAGGTGCCGCTGTCGCAGCTCGGCAACGCGCCCGGAGGCGGTGGCGGCGATTTCGTTCCACCCACCGACAAGGGCGTCATCATCACCGGCGACGGCAGCCACTCGGTCACGCTCGCGGCGGGCGCCAACAAGACCGCCCTCATCGCCGACCCTACCCGGTCCGAGGGCATCAAGTGGGCGGCCTACGACCACGTCGATCTGCTCAACAAGGGCACCAACACACACGCTCAGATCGATACCACCCTGGTTTGAGCTTTGGTCGCAGAGTCTGAGCGTCAGTGATGTTACGCAGGGCAACATAATGGCGCAGGTGTCGGCCGTCACCAGCGTCACCGCGACATCCGGCAACTGGCTGCTGTGGCTGGCCTACTCGTGCGATCTCGGCGGCGTCAGCGGAACGACCGCGCAGACGGTGTTGGCCAATCGCGTCGGCGGATCCTTCACCAGCGGATCGGCGGCGCTCACCACCGCCAACGGTGTCGCCTCGGTCAAGCTCATGGTGACGCAAACGACCGACACAACCTGGCACGCGACCATCTATGGCAACGCGGCGTCGAAGCTCGTCCCCCTTTAAGGGATCCGCAAAGGAGATCTCCAGTTTGGAATCAGTAAAACCCGTCCATTGATTGAGAGCTTTTCGTTCTTGTTTCACCACCAACCGACCAACACAACAATGGCGCCGCGGATCGTGATCCTGCTGATCGCAGCATCGCTGATGTGCTGCATCGCGTCCGACTTTGATCTCATCAAACTGCGCACTCTTTCGGATCTGCGCGGACCGTCCGACGGATCACTGCCGCCACCGCCGTCGGCCGATGGCACTTGGCGTGACATCGACTACCGGTCGGGATGCGCGATCGGGCGCGTCGAGTGGCCGGCGGTGCAACACCTCGATCGCACCCTCGCAATGGCGCGATCCTGTGGCGTGGCGAACGCAACGCTCGCGGCACTTGATTTTTGGTTCAAGCGCGACTATCGCGACGAAGGATGCACCGACACGGAATCGGATCGATGCTGCGACATGCCGGACGACACGCTGTGGAACTCCAACTGGTGGTGGAATCGGATCGGCGTGCCGATGCGGATAGGGCCGATCTGTCTTCTGCCTTGTAGGCGGCTGCGATCTTGGCCACATTGCCCGTCAGCAATCCGTCCCACACGGCCCCGCGCGCCATCCACAAAAGGTTGGCTCCCTTGGCCCCGGATCCCCTCCAGTCGGATCGTCGCAGGATCCGAGAGCAGTGCGCGACCCTGTCCGGGCCAAGCTGCCCGACATGCGCGCGATGACAGATTCTTGGGCGAGACGCGATGAGTTTGCCGCACTTCCCACACCACCGCTCGGCAACCGCGTCTACGCATCATCCGACTACGTCATCCACCGGCGACCAAACTACTTTGTTAGCGTCAAGGCGGCTTCGGAGCGCGTGGCGGTGTCCGAGTGCATCAACGGTGAGAACACGCTCGGCCATCGGCTCGGGGATGGCGTCATGTTTGTGAATCGGCCTGGTGCGTATGACGACGTGTTCCCGCTGTGGAACTGGAACGCGCTGCCCGGCATCACCGTCCCTGCGTCGGCGCGAGGCGACAACGGCGGATGCGCGACCGTGTCCGGCAAGGGCGACGACGATTTCGTGGGCGGTGCGTCGGATGGTCACTTTGGTGTGTTCGCGATGCGATCCGCCGACGGAATCCGAAAGGCCTGGTTCATGTTCGACGACGAGATCGTGGTCGCGATCGTGCCGACCTCGGATGGCGAGACCATGCGATCCGTGCTCGACTCGCGGGTGCTTCGCGGCGATGTGACCTCGAGCGCGTATGGCGATCGCGCGCCCATGGGAATCGGACGGACGCGATCCAGCCCTTGGTGGATCCGCCACGATTCGGTGACCTACATCGTCCCCGACAACGCGAGGGGTGCCAACACGCCCGTCGACGTTGTCACCACCGTGCCCCGCGATGGTCGGTGGTCTCGGATCTCGACAAGCGAGAAGACGGTGACCACAAAGGCCACGTTCACAGCTTGGTTCGAGCATCGTGGGCCATCGCACTACATCATCGTGCCACACACCGCCCAAGATCCGATCGCGACCATCGACGACGTTGTCGTGAGACAGAACTCGGATGCCGTGCAGTGCATCGTCAACAAACGCCTGGGCACGGTCGGCATCGTGTTCTGGGAGGCATGGGAGACGGCATCGTTTCCCGGATGGCGCGTGACCGCGAATCGGCCCTGCGTTGTGCTGGCTGTCATTGAGGACGCCGACCGGCACCTGCGGATCACGATCGCCGATCCCACCCACAAGCTCGATCGCGTGTCGGTGAGCGTGACCCGAGAATCGGATGGCGTGTCGGGCACGCTGGCCATCGACACGTCCGCCCACAACGGAGCATCGCACACCGTTCTCTGGGACGGATCGGCGTCGGATTCTGAGATGTCATCATCCGGCCGCCCACGACCGTTTCTTTTTCATTGAATAGACCAGTTGAGTCACACCAATGGCAGTCGCCCCTTGCACCCTTTTATACCGACTCTTGGCTCTCCCATTCACTCACAACAACACCACCATGTCGCTCAACACTGGCCTTGCCGTCTTCCTCCTCCTGGGTCTCTGCGCGATCGTCGATGCCACCGCCGTGTGCACGTACCGCAGGTGCTCGTGCGCCGACAAGACGTGCTCGTCCTTCACCGGTTGCACGACGTTCACCCAAGACGAGGGCGCATGCGGAGCGCTAAACCACGTGTGCGATTGCGCGAACATGAGGATCCTGGCCTACGCCAACACGGGCTGCACGGGCTCGCCCACCAACGTCTACACCTCTGGAAGCTGCTACAACAAGACCTTCTGCTATTACGTCGACTCTTGCACCGCATAAATAAAAAGCGCCCTTGCTCTTGGTCGCATTATGCAATCCAACCCCTCCGAGTAATGACAAAACCCGTCTCTGTTCGTCTGTGGCGTCACGCACTCTACGAAGCCTACGGCAACATACCTGGATCACGGAAGTTTGATGGCGACTGCGAACCGATTCATGACGTCGAGGTGCTGTTGAACGGCGCGATCCTGAAACTTCACCGATCGATACTGATTCACGCCACGCCATACTTTGCGGACGCGATCCTAGCATCTAAACCCAACGAGATGTTGCGAATCGACTGTAGCGACGGCTGCGACGACTCCCGGTACATCCAAGCGCTGATCGAGGCCGCCTACTGCGGATCCAAAGAGTTCGACGTTTTCCAGGCGTCCGAAATCGTCGGGTTAGCACGCGAATGCGCCAAGCATCGGACGTCGATGCCGGCCAGATTGGTGTGCGTGTATCCCGTATTCAGGCTTGACGCACGACCCACCGCTCCGGGCAGCGTTGGCACACGCCAACGACAATATGCAGCCAAGGACGATCCGAAGGAGATGCGGGCGCTCATCGATGTCATCAACGCATCGCTCTACATCCAGCTCATCGACACCATCGACTGGGAGTGGCGGCACGTGGGACCGTGGTTCTGTAAGGCCATTGACGGACTACGTCATCCTATTTGGAACTATCATTTCGAGTAATAAACACCGACATGGCCACAAGAATCACAGCCATACGCGAGAACTTGCGCAACGAGGAGAAGGAGATTCGAAAGGATCTGCCAAAGCTCCAGGGTAGGGTCAGGAAGATAAAGACGATGGCTCGACACACCCGCAATCTGCGACGCGCGCTGGGCTTCGTGGAACTGATGGTTCGCGACGATGGCAAGTACAAGTTCTATTTTATCGTACACGAAGAATCGGCCGCGATTGTGAGTGCGATCTCCCAGAATCGGATCGTGGACGGCATCTGCGAGCGCATTCAACACAATATAGATGCTGTGGCACCCACCCCGTTCAAAATCAAACTGTGGAGCGGTGGCGAGTCAGACGCATGGCACGTCGAACGCCCCAAAGACATGAAGATCTTGGGCGGCCTAAAGCACCGAATCGAACGTGGCAAATACGAAATCGCTGGCAACGACAGCCACACAAAAGCCAAAATCGATGTTTCCGCTCTGCTCGTGCGCATAAAAAGCCAAAAAGTTCGGCCATAAACACAACCCCACTTTCACCATTACTGGCACGCACTGCGATCCGCTTGAACTCTTGACCGGCAACAAGTACCTCGAAAACGACTTCGAAACCCGAGTCGCCAAGGAACTGCTGGATATCTGGCACCGATGTTCAATCGGCTGCGTGATCAGCGTCGGACCCAACGAATACGCCAGGGCCACCCAGCAGGGGTGGGTCGCGACGTTCAACGGGCGCCCGACGACCTGGCAGAGATTGCTCATCCACATCCGTTCGTCGCCGCACGACAGTGGCACTAAACGCCGATCCTTCGGCGTGCGAGGTGATGGCGCCTTGCTCGATCGCACCTTCACGATCGAATCGGTCAGCGAGTGGAAGGTCGACGATCCGAAACCATACATCGAGCACGCTCTGACGAATCGCAAGTACGCCAGGGCCTTCATCGGCGTCATCTCAAAGTGCGAGAGCTGGAATGCACAGATCCAAGAGATCATGCAAGCCGTCATCCGAGCCTACACCGACGGCCAAGACAGAATCAGGCACTGGTCCAACATCGGGCCGGGTAAGAGGCCGACCGATTTGCCGGACCGACATCGATGCCGCCACACTGCGCAAGGTCAATGCCGGGTTGGCCTGGATCGGCGCGATGCGCTCCGTCTGTTCACACGAGAGCACGAAGCTCAAGATCCGAGGCAAGGGCGAAGAACCGTTGGCGTGGGAAGACGTCGACGATCGCGTGATGGCCCAACGCATCCGCGCCAACGATTCGGTCATCATCTTCGAGGTCATCGGTTTGGCGAACTACGGCGTCAAGTGCTCCATCGAGATCACGAGTGCCGCCCAAGACATCCGCAACTTCATGTGCCGTGAGACGCTGTGGATGGACCCGAAAGGCATCGAGGCGTGGATGGGCTTGGTCCAGGCCATAATGACCCAGCCAGGTTGTGCAGAGCTGCATTGCGCGCTCGGCATGGTCAGGGACAAGATACTGAAGGGCGAAAGAAAGCTCCCCTCGCGCGACGAGGAGGAGGAGGAAGAAGAAGAGGAAGAGGACGCATATGGCTCAGATTACGAAGACCAAACATGGTGAACAAAAATATAAGCACATTGAGTTACTTTTGCCATGGATGGGTGGACGACGAAGCAGGTGTGTCGCCAGCTCTCGCGATGGGGCTCGAAGAATACGCGGAATCGGCGCGGCGGGCCAAGATCGATGGCCCAGCGATGATGGCATTGCACGAGGTCGACGCGCTGTGCTCGCAACTCGGCATCGTCAAGATGGGCCATCGCAAGCGACTCGCCATCGCCATCCGCCACCTCGACGACGACAAACGCGCGTTCAAACTGGCTATCCCTCCGCTGCAGCGCTCGCGCTCGTCGCCCGATGTGTCGGAACCGGATCGCAGGTCGGGCCGGCTCCCGCTGTCGTCGCGAACGTCGAGGGGCGGATCCGTCGTGGGTCGTCCGCGGAGCACCACCAAGGCCTACGCGAACATGTTCGGCGGCATCGCCGTCAAGTGCGTGTACGACGGCGACGTGAGCATCGTGCGGTTGGCATCGTTGCGTTTCGACGATCTGTTAGACGCGATCCGCAGGATGCACGGAAACGAGGATCCGAGCGTGCGCTACGTCGAAGAACTGGCATGGGCACACCTGGAGTCACACAACTACCAAACAAAGTCGGCCATACGATCGGTCAGGTCCAACCTCAAGCGCGGGCACACGCGAGTTCCGCGCATGTGGTTGCGCGTTCTGCGCGTGCTCGAGAACATGCCGCCGCGTACAGGGGTGGTCATCGAGGTGCCCGACCGGTGCTGCGGGGTGTGTGGCGTGAGCATGCCGCCCGGCGTCGTCGACAAGGCCGACCCGGCACTATGTTTCGGCTGTGCGTCGTCCATCAAACGCAAAGACGGTGCGCGACGCATTGAGATTGCCAACCTCCTCAATTGAAAATAAACAATGAACAACAACAATAATGTGGACGCCAAAGGCTGGGATTACGAACACAAGTTGGCATATCAGTACGAACGCGAGATAAAGGACTGCTACGAGAGGGCACTGGATGCGTTGCGCGAAGCCAGGGATCACTTTGCGTCAGCCAAGGTGCTCGGAGTGCGACCCGACTGCGGATTCGAGGACGGGGAGTGCATCGATAATCTCCAGCGATGCATCGAGTACGGTGCGATGCGCAGGTCGGACGATGACGTGGCGTTCCCGTTCGAGCACCAACGCCAAAAGCTCGCCGCTGCGCTGAGCTCCGGTAAAATAGACGAGGAGGAATTTAAATTCGCGCAGGATATATTGGTTCAGTTGCCCAAAACAGAATAAACGATGGAGATCGAGCAGGTCGACGACAGCGCAAAGGTGGCGCGCTTCGTGACCAAGCACATCACCAAGAGGGACTTTATCTCGCTCTTCCCCGAGTCCCATCTTAATGCTGCCAGAGACCGGGACGATCCCGACCAACCATACAGCCACATATACAAACGCTACCTTGGGTACAGATCGAGGTGCGGCATGCGAATCGACCCCGCGATTCCAGACATCGACGAGTGGACGTGGCCGCGGTTTGTCATGTGGTACAAGATGAGGACGGGTGAACGCGTGGACGAGAAGATCGTCGAGCATTGGGCGTTCCTGCGATGCATCTCGCGCGACATGGGGATGTCGATCTGTTTTGACATGCACGGCGACGACCGCACCAAAGCGGAGGCCATGTTCGACAGATTCGTGTCATCCGGTCGCGATTCAGCGATCTTCTGGTCAGAATGCGATCTCGACGACAAGGAAAGGCTTTTGGCCTGGTATGCAGAAAGGCAGCGGTGTTGGGCGGCCATGTGACTTGACATGGCCAACAACAAATATACGACAGGCTAGTTGTCTTCCATTTAACAAGCATGCCCAAAGTCACCCATGCATCCATGGTAAAGGACGCGCTCAAGGACCTCAACGAACCCACCGGCTCCGGGGTGATTGCGATCATCGAGCGCGTCGCAAAGCTCTACGAAGGCAAGCTGACGTCCACCTACGAGCGATTGATCATCAAGGCAATCAAGGATGGCGTCCTGGCCGGCACCCTGGTGCGCGAGGGCAGCCGCATCCGATTCCCGACCAAGGACGACGAAGATCGCGAACTGACTGTGGAGGAGGAGCTCATCATGATCGCGTGCCGCGAGGGCGACATGTACCCCGATCGTTTGGCAAAGGCGTTTGCCGACGACATGGACGACGAAGAGTATGAGGAGGCCCTGCAATCGCTCCTGGGCCGCGGGTACATCAAACTCGTGAGCGATGGCGCATATCGATGGACCGATCGGGCCGGCAAGATCTTTATCTATATGCCCGGCGATGTTCATGGCGCATCGTTTATTGAGAGGCTGCCGGCGTAAAGCAGTTGAAATCGATGAGCACGGCGTGACCATCGGGCTTCACGATGACATTACCGTCGTGCAGATCGCGGTGGACGAATCCGGTCTCGTGAAGGAGCGCGATTGCCGTCTCGACGTCGCCCATGATCCTGTCTGCGTTCGCGTGGGATCGGTTTTTGGCCACACAGCGAGGCATCGACGATGTCGCAGAGGGTTGTGCCGGGGATGTGTGACAGCACCGTGTAGATGAACCACCGACCATCGTGATCGACGAAACGGCCGTACGAGAGGAGCTCGGGGAAGAGGCCGTCCCGACCGTTCATGGCGCCCAGGATCCTGTGTTCCATGCTATACTCAGCCGCGGCGTCGCGTTCATACGGGACGTGTTCGCTCAACCTGACCCCGCAGATCTTCACCACCACCGTTTGGCCATCGGTCGTACGCGCCAGATGGGCGTGGCCCGAGGATCCATCGCCGAGCACGCGCACGAGCGTCACGTCACCCAACCCGCATCTCACGGGCAAAAGCTCGAGACTCGCCCACGTCGCGTCTCGAATGGCCGGTTGGTGCATGCCGTCGTCTACTTGGTATGAGGTGCCTTTTGCACGGCGACGCATCGGTTGAGCTCTTCGCTGTGTCCGTCAAAGATGGCGTCCGCGGCCCACACGTAATCGGCGGCGTCCGCATAATCGTCGCCCTCGCACAGTTTTCCAGCGTAAGCCACCGCGGCGGCCTCCTCGACAAACACCGCGAGCACGCGGATGTGCTGATCGCGATAGGCGAGAACGACAAACATCTATCCTTGCCCCAGCGCGCAAAGAGTTCGTGCAGTGGTTGTCTGTACACGATTTCGTAGATGCACCGCCAGGCCAGATCGCGATTCTTTCGCGATGTGGCCGCCCACGCTGCGATGGCCTCATCGCTGTCGGTGAACTTGAGGATCTTGGTCACGATGTGGTCGGGCAGGCTGTCCATGGCGTTGGTTGAAGGAAATAACAACGAACACGGAGTTTGCCTGGAGCGGTGTTTAATATTCCGCTGAAAAGCCCTTGACGCGCATGTACAACTTGGCGCGGGGCAAGTAGCCACGCGATTGGAGATTGAGGGCGCTAATGTGGGCACACAGTTTGGTTGGGGTGGGCTTGGGCTTGATGCCCGGAAGGTTGAGTCTTTGGCACGCGCCCTCTCCGGTCATGACGAAGAAACTGCAGTCGAGCATCGCCGAGGCAATGGCCCAGAGCATCCGTGGCGGCATCTCGTCTCGGTGGATGTCCGGGAACTCCAACCACACGCGAGGTTCGGGCCTCATCGAGTCGTCCCCGTGCTCGATGGCGACGAGGCACAGGTCGTCGCGGCGTCTCGGGTTCACCTCCTCGTGGATTCGTGCGATCAGCGATGACGACGAAACGCCGGCGGGATCGTATTCCAGCTCCCGCTCGGGACCGTGCGTTATGCTGTACAGGCACTCGTCGTTCTCGCGATCGACAAGCACCAACTGCATGTGGCGCGGCGCGAACGTGAAGGCGCTAAAGTGCGAACGCCTGGTCGCCAGCATCTCCACAATTGTGTGGGGGTTGAACGTGGACGACACGACCGTGAAGCGGTCATCGGCAGGCAGTCCGTCAATAAAGGCCTGGACGCTGCCTTCCTCGCCGTCGTAGCTGTCGAGCTCTTCCTGCCATTCGTAGATGTCGGGTGGTGCTCGGCAGAGGAGCGTCACCGTACCTCTGGCATCCTTGTGCGGGGTGTCGAACAGCGCGTTGACGAGGGAAATGCGTCGAGTGTAGGCGGCATCTCGCTTTCCATCGGCGTCCGCGACCCGCTTGGCCTTGGTCTCGGCGGTGATGAGAGGGCGCTTCTTCTCGGATTGCATGTTGGACTTGGCTTTGGTTGCCCGCCAATTTGGCGTGTTTTCTTGCCGTGTGAGTTCACTTGGACGGTGCACGCATAAAACGAACGACAACACATTCGTCTATCAGCCGATCGGCATGGAGGCGGTGCTCCACACACGATCCGCCACCACCACTATCATACCACCATTATTGCAACCACCCGCGACCCCAACGTGAGAACGCTGCTGTTGCTCAGCACCGCCGCCCACCGACCAACCTAAATTCGGTTCCGTGCTGGCATCGCTGTCGGACTTCCAGCATCACGAGAGCGTGATCGAACGGATGATCGGTCTGGACCTCGCGGAGGTGCACGCGATGTTGTACTCCACAGCGTTGGCGAGGGCGCACGATTTAGGGTACCCCATCTACGACACCGCCATCAAGGCACTCAAACGCCGCAGAAGCATGTGGTTCTACGAGTCGGGCGGGAAGATAAAGCGTTGGCTTTATAGCCAGCGTTGGTCACTAACTTCCAGAAGATGCAAGTGGCTAGGAAGACATATCTCTGTTGTCTGTTGTCATCATCACGGCAAGAGGACAATCTTGCCGGCATGCGCACCATGAAGGATCTCGTCGTGTGCTTTTGGTGCATCCACCAGGGCGAACTCCTTGGCGACGATGGGTCGCAGAGAACCGTTGGTCAAACCCGCTCCGATAAAGGCGCGCTGCTCGGCTACTTCATCTGGCGTCGAACGGTGCAAAGCAAAACCGATAACGGTAGCGTCCTTCATCATAAGAAGCCTGTTGTCCAAAGAGGGTTCCAATTAGTCAATCAATAGTAGAGATGCCATGGGGATGGGGTACATACCCTGGTGCCAACTTATCGACCTCTCCACGGCTGCCCACCACCACCACTGTACCTCCTACTCGGATGACATCGAGATCCTTCACCAAATTGACATCGGCCAGCACCTCGATGACGATGTCGACGCCAGCACCGTCCTTGGTGACCAGCTTAACGTGTCCGATGTAGTCGCTGTCTCTGTGGTTGAACACCTGATGGGCGCCTTGTTGGGTCACCAGGTCCCTGCCTTCCTTCGTGCTTGCCGTGCCGATGACCTGAAGGCCGAGGGCCACAGCGATTTGCACTGCTGCAATGCCCACACCGCCACTTGCTCCATGCACGAGAACCGTCTGCCCTGGTCTGGCCTTGGCCTTTTGTACCAGCGCTCTGGAAACAAGCATTGTGTCGTGAGCATCGATGCGAGGTATGGATGGGAGTATACGGCCTTACCTGTAGGCGGTCGAGTAGGCAGCGAAGACGCCTGCGCCTTGGCTGAAGGTCACGTTATCAGGCAAAGGATGGACTTGGTTCTGAGAGAGAGAGTTTTTTTTTTTTACGAGTGGTAAGCATCTGAACTTGTGCAGGATAGGCCTGGCGCCGGAAGAGTACCTCTTGTGCAAGAGCATGCGAGGCATAAGTGCCCGTTAGTGCACCGGCCAGATAGACCCTATCACCTTTCTAATGAACAACGTCGCAATATTGATGTAAGCGGTGATAGGCTGTCTCATCGATTCAATTCACGTCAATTGAGAGTTAAGCACCTTGAAGCGTGTGGAGGAGGGAGCGTCTACGACCACTCCGGCACCATCAAAACCGGGTGTGTGGGGTAGATTGACGGGGAAGTCCTTGGAACCGGCACGAATGTCAGCGTCCAAAGGGTTCACGCCGACGGCTTTGATTTCAACAAGCACCTGCGTATTCACGTATTAGAATGAACATCTCAACAAAGAGAGGGAGAACATACTTGGCCGGGGGCGGGAGTGGGGATGGCCAAATCGTGCTTGAGTTCTAGCACCGACGGGTCGCCAAACTTGGAGATCACTATAGCGTGCATGTTGAAGTTCTTCTTGTCTTTGTTAGCTTACGGCCAGGGTTTGTTGTGGTTGTGTGTCTTTTTTTTTCTTTTAAATTGCGCAGGCCGGCGATGATAGGCTATCGGCGACTGGCCACCGGGCCGCAACAACGGGCCGGTAACAAGGCCGCGCCCGTCGCAAACGCTAGGACTAATCTGCCGTTGCCCTTCTGAAAGCCAATTACGCAGATAACATTTCATAAAAGCGCCCCTATTGGTTATTCGGCCCGTGACTCGACTCCGTCGCCGCCTGACGTGATCGCCGATACTTTAATATGTCGGCGCGCTGCAGGAATAAAAAAGAGCAAACAGCCACACAGAATCATAACAACGCCCGCAAGAAGAAGAAGAAGTAGCAACAACAGCATGTCGTTCCCAAGAATTCTGGTAACCGGCGTAACGGGCTACATGTACAGGCTACTCTCCTACTCTCCTCCTTTGTTCCTTCTTCTTCTTCTTCCTGCTTACACATCTAATCGTGCCTTCTTTCGATTCTTCCATAGCGGAGGCTCAATCTTGGCGACACTCCAAAACAGCACTGACGTGGACATCAAGAACACCCAATTGTTCGGTCTTGTGCGCAGCGAGGCACAGGCAAACGTCCTTAAGAGCAAAGGTACACAGGCTGTGCTTTTTCCTGGACTGCACGACAGAGACTCCCTCCGAAAGATCGCTAGCGAGTATGACGGTATGCTCCACCTACCGTGTCCAACCCCGTCATGACGTTTGTTGAGTGACCCCTGTTCATGGATACACACAGTTATCATCGATTCAGCGGCTACTTTGGATCCGGAGGCCGCAAAAGCGCTGGTTCTTGGCTTAGCTGATCGCAAGAATGACACCGGCAAACAAACCTACTTCATTCATGTACGTACATGCCTCCATCATCATCATCATCATCACGGTGTTGGCTTACCAAGGGGCAATTGCAGACTTCCGGAACGTCCAACCTGAGCGATCGTCCCATCTCTGGTCAGTACCTCGAACCAGTGCCAAGAATCTTTTCGGACAAGGATGACATCTACAGCTACGAGAAGGAGAGAGAAGCGAAGGAGGAGTACGACCAACGAACGACAGACATGGCCATCATCGATACGGCGAACGAGGTCGGCGTACAGACATACATCATCGTCGCACCCACCATCTTCGGCACCGGCACTGGTCACTTCAACAAGTTTTCGATTCAAATCCCCGTCATCACCCGCCAGACGATCAAGTCCGGCCAGGCGGAGGTCATCGGCGAGGGAAAGGGCGAGTGGGACCACGTCCATATCGCGGACTTGGTTCTCCTCTACGAGTTGATCTTGGCGAAGGTCTTGAAAGGTGAGGACCTGCCTTGCCTCCAGCGAGGAATCTACTTTGCCGAGACAGGCCGGCACACTTGGCTCGAACTCTCCCAAGGCGTTGCAGCTGCAGGACTCGATCTGGGCGCTTTGAAGACCGACAAGGTGAAGAGCGTCACTCTGGAGGAAGCTGCACGCTGGTTCGGAGGTAGTGCTTCCTTTGCCGAACTTGCATTCGCTTCCAAGTACGTAACAACATGTTATCCTTTTTGATCTCAGCGTGCTGTTGGCCTCATTCACTCACTTTCGGTCTGACTCGGATCAGTTCTCGGACGAGGGGTGATCTAAGCAGAGAGATTGGTTGGAAGCCCTCCAAGACCGATGAAGATTGGCGATCGACCTTCCGTGCCGATTTCAGTGCGCTCCTCAAAGAACAGCAAGCGTAAGCATGTCTCTCTATGCGCTGTGCCGCGTTTCTCGTGCTCGAAGACCCGTAATAATGACCCTTTCCCTTCGCCTTGGGTGCACATACGCAAACACCAATACGCCCGAGAAGATAACATACTCGTCTTGAACGGAGCAGAGACGGCGGTTGCGTTGCCGAGTCCATGGCGGCCATCGCGAGGCCTGAGTTGGAACGGATGAGCGCCATCATTAAGCGTCGCGCTCATAGTGCGAACCGATGGTGGCATGCCGAATGGTCCTTTTTATTGGTCTTTGCTGTTGCTGCAGAAGAGAGGTGTTCACCCTCGCGAACGATCTTCGGCATCTCGAGCGAGGATAACAAGACAGAGATCGAACCAATTGGGGGGCGGTGCTGATCCCTCCTGAACAACTTCGGCGATCTCCGTTTAGTTGGCATACTGCGGAGAAAAGAGAAGAGAGAACGAGGTGAGTACACGAACACGGGTTGCAATGGGGAGGTGGGGAGACATACCAGCTTACCCATCATGCCCCTGGATGAAGTAATGGCAAGAAGGAGGAAGAAGAAAAACACCGGGTCAGTCCAATTCAAGGCATGGTGTGGTGCATTCGGGCGGGGGGTGACATACGAGACGACACGGTGCACGTTGTGGTTGGGCGCGTAGACGCGGATCTGGCCGTTGAAGGGGGTGGCGTGGGCCGCCGACTCGGCGTTGTAGGCGTTGGGGAAGATGAGGCGCAGGGTGACGTTGTCGATCCTCGAGAAGTTGCACGAGCCCGAGGGCTGCTTGTCCTCGGGGTAGAGGGCGAAGCTGTAGTTGTAGATGAAGCCCGAGGGCTTGCTGGTGTGCTTCTCGCGCGGGTGCACGGTGCGGTAATACTGGGCGGGGTGCTCGAGGGTGCGCGGGTGGCCGTTGAGCTGGAGCTCGGCCGAGGCGATGGGGTCGAACACGAGGCCGAGACCGGCGTCGTACTGGCCCGACCAGTTGAACCAGTCGTTACCACCGCCGCCGGCCAGGGCGCCGGGCCCGGTGTAGGGCGTGGGCGTGATGGCCGAGTCGCGTTGGACGACCCAGAGGAGCTCCTTCACGGGGTGGTTGAAGTTGAGGCGCACGTGCTGCGAGCTCACGCCGGCGGTGTGCGACTCGGAGCTCGAGTGCTGCACCTCGTCGACGAGGTACTCGTGCATCTGCTGGGCGAACATGCGCCTCTCCATGGCGTCGAGGAACACGTAGTTGAGCAGCAGGGTCATCTCGCACATGTCGCCGGGCTGGGCGAGCGTGGCGGGGTTGTTGGCCTCGCCGGAGCGCACGATGAGCTCCTCGGCGCGGCGCGTGCGCACGTTGATCTTGCCGTCGTGATACTGGAGCGCGATGAGCGGCAGGGCGTGCTCGGTGTGCCTGTTCCAGTCAAACTGCAGGGCACGTAGATGTGCTGGGTGCGCTTACCGTAGTCAATGAGCTGCTCGCGGGTGTCGGCCTGACCGACCTGGTCGCCGAGCTTCTTCTCTGCGTGGAGCGTGACCTGCTCGAGCATCTC
>NW_004457394.1:164450-167225 GCF_000313135.1 Acanthamoeba castellanii str. Neff
CAACACACGCCCCGCACAAGCAAGCAGACAAGCAAGAGGAGATGGCCACGCAGGAATCGCTCACCAAGGATGACCTCACCCACATGCACCAGGGCTCCGGTCAGTCCATCGGCGCCACCAAGATGATGCAGGGCGAGGGCGAGCGTACGCCCCCCCAATCCCCTATAAAAACATCGCGACAGTTCTTTTCATACTTACATGAAGGGGGGGGCTCTACAGAGGAGCCGCACAAGCACGCCAAGCAAGGACGCAACAGGGAGCTCGGTCAGGACAAGGAGCAGTCCATGGCCAAGGGCAAGCACCCGGGCATGGGCGACCGGCCCGACATCCACGGCGACACCGGCGAGGGCATCGCCGCGTACGCCCCCCCCCCCCAAAGAGTCTTTTCGGTCGGCTAGCCCCAGCAGCTCACTTGTGTGTTGTACAGCCAGAATTTGGGCGGCGAGCAATGGCAGAAGGAGGGCAAGGGTTCAAAGGTGGTCGGCGGAGGACGGCCCGAGGTAAACTTCTGATGGTCAGGCAAATGATGAGGATCAGAATGCAAGTTATTGGAAGCACGCAATGCAACGCACACGAGTTTCTCATCAGTTGCTGGTGAGCCGGGACAAGTCGGTGTTGGCCAGGCCTGTGGCGATGCTCAGGCCTGAGAGGGTGCAGGTGAGTCCCATTACAGTGATTTGCAAGAAATGGGAGATGATGGGGGTAGGGACCGTGTTCATCGTAGAGCTCCTGTGTGCGGAGTACCTCCTACAGCCGCGCAGCTGCTGACCACCGACCCACCGATCCACACCCTCTCGGTGCCCCTCGACCTTCAGCAGCCGCCCCAGTGTTAGTGGAGGGTTGGGCTGGGGGGGAACCGGGAGGCAGGAGCGAGGCGAGTTCGCTGCGCAGGCGCTGCGCCAGTCCGTTGGCCCGCTGATCTGTGCGCTGCCGCCCGTTGCCGGGCAGTCGCTCCCTGTTCGTGTTGTGTTATGCAACCGATCATTGGCTATCGCCATTGACACCGGCTTAGGCCAACTAAAAAAAGGGTGGAGGCAAACTGGAGGTCGGGAGCGTCTTTGCTGGACCCAATGCGTCACGCCCTTCTTTGCACCCTTTGC
The DNA here is from genome assembly GCF_000313135.1 of Acanthamoeba castellanii str. Neff. Classification (NCBI taxonomy): domain Eukaryota; phylum Discosea; order Longamoebia; family Acanthamoebidae; genus Acanthamoeba; species Acanthamoeba castellanii. Next base: position 165,551 of record NW_004457394.1, read on the forward strand.
CTCGTCTGCGTGTGTGTGTTCAGTCAGCACCGCAATCTCCGCGCGACACGACACGACGCACACGACTCGACACATGGTACACACAACGTGTGCGACATTTAGAGTGGCGGCAGACGACACGCAACAAGTGGCGCCGTCCCGTCCCACCAGGGCTGGCTGGAGATGGTGGCCACCCAGTCAAGACCATGAGCTGGGCTGCCCCCTCCCCTTGAGGTGGCCATCGCCACCATGTGTGCATCATGTAGCTTGTCAAGTTGAGTGGGAAGTCAGTCAGTAAGTAAGTAAAACAGAGCAGGCAGGTAAAGTCAAGTAGGTCAAGTAGTAGGAAAGTAGGTCAAGCAGATAAGTAGGTCAAGCGCCAAGCAGCCTGGAATTCTCCATGGCGATCTGGAGCATCTTTTCAAGGGTGCCTGCGGCGTGAACGACGCGTGGCTCACCACCAGCGGAAGCTCCTCTGGCGCCACCCGCAGCTCGTTGCAATGCATGCTGCCTGTGGTTGGTGTCGTTGTTTTTTTCCTGTCAAAATCGCCGGCGACGTGTGACGAAAGGTTGGGTTACACGCTTCCCACCAAAGGGATTCCAGGAGGTCAAAGTTCAGGATTGTTCTGTTTCGCACCTGGCGTTAAAGCAAGTGTATGTTAACATTGAGTGTATATATGACAATGTACTGATAGTGTGAGTAGGGGAAACACAGGGCGGAGGCCGGTCCGGCGCTTGGCTTCTTTGCCCACGTCGTGCGACCTCACGCCCATGCCCACCTCCACCGCGTGCATTCGCTCGTAGCCCACCAACGTAGGAAGTGTGCGATCATCGCGGGGCATTCCGTCTAATCCTGGGAAAGGAAAAGCAAAACCCAACCCCCCCCCAAAGCCATCCCAAGAGGTCAGTCTGTGTGCACTCATCCAAACTAACACCAGCGGCGGCGCAGAGACGGCTTAGACTGTGTGGCCGCCGTAGTCAAACACGACGCAGGGGTTCTCTTGCTCCACCCAACTGGTTCCTCTCCCCTATCTTCCTGTTGGGGCAGTGCGACGGAAAATAAGATAAAAATGGGTGCTTCGCCCAATGGCCCGCTTTCTTTTTCACCCAAAACAAGAGAGGAAGCTGACGATGAGTGATCATGAAGAGAGCAGCAGCAGCACAGGGAAACAACAATTCAGCCCCATCAGCCACCCTCCCTCCCTCTCCCCTGACCGCACCCACGTCCCACGTCCGCCCCCATTTACTTTTCCACTTCGAAATTATGTTTTTATTTTTATTTACTTTTGCTCTGCCAACCTAAAGCAATGGCGCCCAACCACAGAACCGAGACGCGTCGACCTGGGCGATGTTGGGGCGCCCAATGCCGACCGCATAGAGGCGTGGGTGGTGGACGAGGTGCTCACAGCCGACGAGTGCAGCCACTACATTGACCAGGCCGAGCGCGTGGGCCTCGCCAGTCTAGAGACCGTCTTCCCGCAGGCCTACCGCAGCTCCGACCGTCTCCTCACCCTCGCCCCACCGCACATTGTACGCGGCCTCTTCGCCCGGCTCCTGCCCGCCCTCGATCGCCGTGGTACGCCGAGGCCAACCACTTTTTAATTTTTTTTATTGTTTTTTAATTCAGATTTGGTAATGCGTTGTGTGTCGTGTCGTGTCGTGTCGTGTCGTGTCGTGTCGTGTCGTGTCGTGTCGT
>NW_004457393.1:0-5572 GCF_000313135.1 Acanthamoeba castellanii str. Neff
TCTTGAATCGATACAACAACGCCTTGCAGCACCACTGGTGGTAGCGGGCAGCAAACTTGCTCATTTCGATCGGCAAGCTCAGGCGGATCCAACAAACGACGCTGCCGACAAGGCTGGGGAGGAGCATGAGGGACGGGCATCGCCGCCATCTGACCGAAGTAGAAGGGTAACGGTAAGATTCTGTGGGCCGAGATGTGCTGCCTGCAGGAATAATGTCTTGGCCAATCTCAAAAGTTGCGCCTTATTGTACTTGGCGCGCCTGAGCCGGCAAACACTTGTTGCAAAGTTCGAGTTTGCCGTCCCTTCCCGCTCTTTTTCACACCGTACTGGCAAGTGATGACTTGCGTTTTTTCGGCCGAGAGGGGCTCTCGCTTCTTCTCCATCCGTTAAGGTGGCGCTTCGCAGTCTTCATTTATTGTAGACTCCTGAGAGAGCAAATTGGAATCCAATTTGTTCGGTGCTGCATTGCATTGCCCACTGATTCGAACGCACTTTTCATTTCCCAAGATTATGGAGAATGCAGTGCCTGGCGGTTCTTCGGCCGCATCCACCAAGAAGAGACGCTGGTCCGGCTCAGCGTCCTACGCTGACCAGCTGGTGACCGATCCGGCACTTGATGTGCCCATTATTATTACTGCTGTTGGGAAGGGTGCGCCCACCACATCACGATCATCTGCATCATCCACATCATCATCATCTTCACCTTCACCTCAAAACTCCGCCAACAACAAAAAGCGGCGGAGGGACAGCAACGACCCCACCACCGCCGGCGATAGAGATGCGGGGCAGCTGCAGCGGCAGGTGCTCTTGCCACAACGCCGCAGTCTCCCCATTTGGGAAGGTGCCGTGCCGCCACTTGCGCCCGTTGTTTGTGCTGCGCTGTGTCGCTTCCCTTTGTTACCTTTGTTCATCAGCTAACACACACGGGGACATGCCCTGTGCATCATCATGGTGGTCACAGCCCGGCAGCGTTTGATCGAGGAGGTGCGCAGCAGCCGTGCAGTCATCATCGTAGGAGAGACAGGAAGCGGAAAAACCACCCGTATGCTCACGCCAACTCTTCTCCACTCTCTGTGGTGGTTGATGATGACCTAATTTGCTGATGGGCCTAATCGTCTGATGGCTCCGTGTGTGTATCGTGTGTGTGTGTGTGTACGCGCGCGCGACTGCGTAGAGCTACCGCAGTTTCTGCACGAGGCGGGGCTTGCCAAGACTGGAATGGTCGGTGTGACGCAGCCCAGGCGTGTGGCGGCGATGACAGTGGCCAAGAGAGTGGCGCAGGAGATGGGCACCCAGCTCGGCGAGGGTGTGGGCTACACCATTCGTTTCGAAGACGTCACCTCTCCGAACACCAAGGTTCGCCGTTCCCTTCGATTCCTGGCTGCTGGTGGGCACGCCTCGCTGCTGACGATGCCGTGGGTTGAATTTCTCTCCTCCTGAATAGGTCAAATTCCTCACCGACGGTATGCTGCTGCGAGAGGCCATGCTCGACCCCATGCTCAAGAGCTATTCTGTGATCATTCTCGATGAGGCTCACGAGCGCACACTCCACACCGACGTGCTCTTTGCACTCATCAAGGTACACACCTTCAATCAGTAGTGCGCACCAGTGGTGGATATCGGCTGCAGTGCATTTTAAGCTCATCGAGAGTACTCACCAACCACGTGGTTGGATGACAAAATACTGCACCTTAGGGCATCATGGTCAAGAGGAAAGACCTACGACTGGTGATCATGTCTGCCACCTTGGAGGCGGAGAAATTTGCTGAATACTTCAGGTGCGCAGCACTTTGCAATTACCGGTCGAGGTTCTCGTTCTCACAATCCTGATCCCCCCCCCCCACCCACAAACCTCTGCTTCTTCTAGTGCGAAGGTGCTTTACGTCGCTGGCAGACAGTTCCCCGTTGATGTTTACTACGCCGATGAAAAAGAGGTCCAGCCCCTCTATCTTGTGTGACCCTCTTCTCGCTTGCTGATGGCCTCGTGTCCGTCGTGGTGTCACAACAGGTAGATTACATGGACGCCGCACTTCTTACGGTTCTTCAACTTCATCTGGAGAAACCCGCAGGCGACATTCTGCTCTTCTTGACGGGTACGACGTGACTTCATTGGTCTCAATCAGCCCTGAGTGATCGTTTGTGGTCACCCTCAACATCCTCTCAGGTCAGGAGGAGATCGAACACATGACCAAACTGCTCGAGCAGAAGGCCCGCACTTTCGGCCCTGAGGCCATGAAGGCACGCCGCAGCTTCAGTCGTTTCTGTTCTTCTGATGTGTGCTGATCTGTCTTCGTTAATTTCTCTTTCCTTAGTTGCTCGTTTGCCCGATTTACGCTGCCCTACCGCCTGAGAAGCAGATGGAGGCCTTCACCAAGGCCCCGCCAGGCTGCCGTAAGGTTGTTCCCCTTTCTGTGTCCGTCTATTTTGTATATGTGGCCATTTTGTACTATTACTATTACTATTACTATTACTATTACTATTACTATTGTCTAGAGCAAAGTGAGCTCACGGCCACGAGAACGTTCAGGTGATTCTGGCCACCAATATTGCGGAGACCTCCATCACGATACCCGGTATCAAATACGTCATCGACACAGGAGTCGTCAAGGAGCGCATGTACAACGCCAAGATCGGTATGCCTAACTCAACTCCGGCGCGGAGACGACCTGGAGGGGACTGACATTGTTATCTTGTGCATGGTCAGGCATTGACTCATTGACGGTGGTACCGGTCTCCAAGGCCGCCGCTCGCCAGCGATCAGGACGAGCAGGACGAGAGGTACGCCCACGACGTCCTGCCCTCAATCACACACGGATGAAAGCAAGGCAAGTGCACCGGCGCCGCCTCTCTCAACTGACTCATCGTGTCCGCACACAGAGCGCTGGCGAGTGCTATCGTCTGTATCGCGAGGAGAGCTTTCTGCGATTCGCCGAGTCGCAGGTTCCCGAGATCAAAAGGTAGCCGTCCTCTCCGCCTCTCCTCCTCGCGAGGCCGTAATAAGCTCACCACCTCGCCTGCTTCGTCCACGCGTAGAGCAAACATGGCCAGCGTTGTGCTTCAGCTCAAAGCGCTGGGCATTCAAGACGTCACCCGATTCGACTACATGGACCCTCCGCCGTTGGACAGCCGTACGCAGCCCACTTATTGGTGAGAGGTGATGGTATCGCATAGTTAACACAGCAGAGCTGACACTGTTGCACGCAGTGAAAAAGTCAATCGAGCTTCTCACAGTGCTCGGTGCTTTGGACAGTGAGAACAAGCTCACTTCCCCGATCGGTACGCAATTCAATTTTTGTCTTTCACTAGTATTCTCTTTAACCCCGTTCCTACTTGTCATGCAGGACGGAACATGGCAGCGCTGCCTTTGGATCCGCTACTCTCCAAGACGCTTATCATGTCCGAGGTATGGTCCCTTCACTATTCACAAATAGTTCTGGACCACAAAGAGAGAGAACTAATGTTATGACTTTCCTGGTGAAATAGAAATTCGGTTGCACTGAGGAAATCTTGATCATCGTGGCGATGCTATCGGGAGAGTCCATCTTCTTCGTGCCGCGGGGCGACAAGAAGAAGCAAGCTGAGCTCGCGCACCGGCGCTTCCACTCCATCGAAGGTAACCCAACTTTGCCTCAATCTGCCTCGTATATCGGCTGTTGTTGACTATGTCCACGGCTGTTGTTGACAGGTGACCACATCACACTGCTGAACATCTACAAGGCCTATCAGCAAGCCACCAACAAGAACAATTTTTGTTATGAGAGCTTCATCAACTCCCGCACCATCAAGCACATCCAGGTGCGGCGCCTCTTTAGAGACTTTTTTAGCCCCAACGTTGGGTCACGCTTGGCGTGTTGTCCTCACACGCATACCACGCACGTTTATTCGTTGTACCTCATCCGTTGTGCAGGAGGTGTGGCGGCAGCTGGGCGACTACTGCAGACAGCTCGGCATTGAACGCAAGTCCTGCGGCGAGAACACAGAGGTACGACCCTCCCAACGTCCTCCCCCTCCTTGAGAGGCTGGTCTATGCTGCCGCTGACCTGGAGAGTCCAGACCATCAGGCGCTGTCTCACGTCGGGCTTCTTCCTCAAGGCCGCCGTGCGGCAAGAGGACGGCCTCTACAAGACTCTCGTTGGCAACAAGGTTCCCCCCCCCACATCAGCACCCCAACAGGCGCCCTCTCGCTCACTCTTTCCTGAACAGTTGGCCAAAATCCATCCCTCGTCTGTGCTTTTTACCAAGAAGCCGCTCTGCGTTCTTTACAACCAGCTGGTACCTAGCTCCACAAAGCTGCTTCTGCCTCCCAACCACGCGCACCTCACCAACAGGAGCGTTATGTCTGATCCTTAACTGTTTCTTTCTGTGCGCATTGCAGGTGATGACAAAGCAAAAGTACATGAGGGAGGTGGTGGTTATTGACCAAAACTGGCTAGTGGAGCTTGCTCCTAACTTCTACGCCAAGCGCTCCGTTGTAGGTTCCCACAGACAGGGAAAGTAGTGGTAGTGCCACCAGCATTTTGATCAGTGCACCTGGGTCACTTGTGACTTTTAATTCCCTTCAGAAGTTTATAATTTCCATGCTTTAAGGCCCTTTCTCTGTTGCCCCCCCCCAAAGCTGCCTGCACACTGCACCCTGGTGTGTGGATTCAAGAATGCAAAGTAATAAATTTCAATTTTGACAATGACTGTGATATTCAATGTTCTCACTGATGTCCAGTACACTGGACCTAAGGTCACTATTTGACCTTGCAATCACTTTGATGTGTTGCTTTTTGCCTTACCTATCTATACCATTTTTCTCATTGTTGACAAGACTATATTATCTGTATCTCTCTCTATCTATATCTCAATATAGAGAGAGAGAGAGAGATAGGAAATAGGCGGCGGCTCGTGGGGGCTCCAGCAGCATTGTTGGCAAGAGACATGCAGTTGGGGTCACACTGAGTGGCAAACACACAACAAATTAGTATGTGTGTGTGTGTGTGTGTAGTTGTTGGTGGTGCATTGTTGCCAGCAACTATACTACTACATACTACTACTATTACAACAACAACATCAAGAAGAAGAAGACCAATGTCATCATCCTCCAACTCTTGTCCTTGGTGCTCAGCAGTGACCTACACCCCCACAAACTGCTCTGTGTCATCAACCAGTGCTTGTCCTACCACTATGGTGCCATGAACCAAGACTTGCCCCAAGTCTTGACTTGCTGTCTTGCCAACTCGCTCATTTGACTCAAACACAACGCACGCCAAGCATGTCATGTCAAGCATGTCATGTCATGCTGCATCCTGCTGGTGTCAGTGCACAACTGGCTTGACATGAGCTCCCCCAGCACTGAGCCTCATGTGCAATTGTTGGCTGATGGCATGGAGTGTGCTTGGGCCAAAAGTGGCAAGTGGGACTTCTGGTGTGACCTGTTCCTGGTGGAGGTGCTCATCCTAGGGTCTGGTCTCTGACCATCTCCTGTTTGTCATGACTAAGTGAGCAATATAACTGAAGTTGTTGTGTGTAGTGACAACAACGCAGTTTATTGCAAGTGAGGTTTTTTCTAGGATTGTGTTCTCCATCG
>NW_004457393.1:6889-8056 GCF_000313135.1 Acanthamoeba castellanii str. Neff
GGTGGTGGCTGCGGCGGAAAAGGAGGTGGAACCGACGCGCGGGTCGTACGGGACTCATTCAAAAAAGAAGTGAACATCATGAGCAAGCTGCGGCATCCAAACGTGGTCATGTTCATGGCGGCATGTACGCGTCCGCCGCACCTGGCCATCGTCATGGAGTACATGGCACTCGGGTCGGTCTTTGAGTTGCTGCACAATGAGCTCGTCGTCGCTCTGCCTATGGAGCTGTGCGTGAAGCAGTGCTACCAGGCGGCCAAGGGCATGCATTTTCTCCACTCAGCAGACATTGCACATTGCGACCTCAAGTCGCTCAACCTGCTGCTTGACGCCAAGTGGAATGTCAGGGTGGCCGACTTTGGCCTCAGCAGCGTGCGCAACGCCGTTGAACGCAACTGGGCGGGTTTTGTTGGCAGTGTGGCGTGGACTGCGCCTGAGGTGCTCAACAAGATGCCTGATGCTGATTACGTGCTTGCTGATGTCTATTCGTTTGGCATTGTCATGTGGGAAATGCTCACGCGCCGCGTGCCTTATGAGGGCCTCTCGCCTGCGCAGATTGCAATCCAGGTCATCTGCGATGGCCGGCGCCCCACCTTTCCGACCGCCCTCAGCAGGGCCATCAACGGCAGTAGTGACGATGATGACGACGAGGACGACGACCGCAAGGACTGCAACGAAGATGGCGACGACAACACGGGCAGTACGCATCGCAAGGACAATGACAATGGGCAGCGAGATGGCGATATCGATCAAACGCAGAGCATCGACAATGTGGTCATAACCATGCAAATGCGCCAGTACGCAGCGCTGCTCATGCGATGCTGGCACAACGACGCGCAAATGCGGCCTGCGTTCATCGACATCATGTCCGAGCTCAACAGCATCCTCAACACCTACGGCCAAAACATCGCAGGACGCTCGCGGACCGCGCACGCGCGATTCAACAGCGCACACAGCATCACTACCAAGAGCACGAGCCAGCATGCGAGTTTGTCAGCCATCTCGGATAACGCGGTGCCGACACCCCGCGTCCACCCCAGCAAACGCGTACACGCCCGTACGGCGTCAGTGTCATCTTCTTGTACATTGGCCTCGTCGGGGGCGGGCACTGTCACGGAATCATCCCATGGTACCACGTCGACGGCAGACGACGCCGTTGCTTTCCCCCCT
>NW_004457393.1:10928-13798 GCF_000313135.1 Acanthamoeba castellanii str. Neff
TTGGCTTTGCCGCGGTGCGTCGCGAAACCTGCACTATGACGCGGTACGCTCTGCCCGCGTGGACGCCGCCCGAGTTTCTACTGCCGGGCAGCAACGCGCAGGCCAACGAATCCACGGACGCCTATGCGTTTGGCATTGTCATGTGGGAGGTACTTACCCGTCTCGCACCCTACGACGACGCCGTGTCAGGTGGCGCATCTGTGCGTCTGGTGGGACTCGTGGGCAGTGTTATCGACGGCCACCGGCCACCGGCTCTTTTTACACCGCTTGGCGCAACATTTTGCCCCACGCAAACGGAAAGCAAAGCCTGTGCAAAGTGATGATGCCCAATCGGCTGCGTTTTTACCGTCGTTGGTGTGTGACCACTCAGCTACCGCTCCGAGCTTGTCTGTGGCCACGGATCCTGGTGCCGAACCAACAGAGTCCAATGATTTAGACTCATTGGACTCTGATGACGGTCAGCAAGATACGGCACAGTACAATGCCGCGCAAGATTCGGCACAGGACAGCGTCGCGCAGGACAATGCCGAGCAAGACCCTGCGCAAAGAGCTACCAAATTCTTGGCCGAGCTCCAGAATGAGCTATTTCCTGGCTGTCCGGGCATGGAAGAGCGCGCTATTTCAACACACCACGGACCAAGCTACGCGCGTCGACTTTCCACCCGCAGAGTCTGCACATTCGGACGAAACCATCCGCCGACTGATGGCAATTCAGTTGGGCTGGAGCGCGGTCATGACGCATGACGTTGTCCTTCGTCCAAGCTTCCTTTTGCCCTCGCCACGCGAGTCGAGCGATGGCAATGCGAGCCTTGGCAATTATTCCGGCAGTGCTTGCTGTCCAAACGGCATTGTCGAGACGACAACCATAGAAGAGCTACCAGAGTCACCACCAGAACCAACATCAGCGGCCGCGGCGTGTTTTTCTACCTTGGCCAAGATTGACGAGGATGATTACGACACCGAAATTGGGCCAAGGTGCGATATGCCAAAGTCGAGGTGACAGAAAGCACGCGCAAAGAACACGAGACCAAGCCAAACGCGCATGAATCGACTCTGCACATTGCGCTTTGCCCTACTCACACCAGCGAGCCGCCCCTTGTGCGCCCATCGTCTTTGCCGGATCGCGCATCAGATCAACGGTCAAAACGTTCTCGTTCCAAAACGCCAGAACGCGCTGCCAAGCCACCGAGATGTGACGTTCACCGTGGAGGCGGCCATGACAAAATCGGCTCTCGTTTTGGCCACAATGATACCGCATCACGCCCGGCCGCGCCCAAGGCCAAGAGGCAAAAGACAAGTCTTGAACGCGCAGACAGCGATCGGCGCATGGACCATAATCGCAGCCATCGTGCGCAAAATGATGAAAAGTCTCACCGCGACTCGCCGCCAAACACATCATTGGACAAACCGGCCCAACCAGAGTCTGGCGTGTGGTCAAAGAAACGCATCATGATTGCGTTTCCTAACCGCGAGGCCGTGTTGCGCTACGCTCGACAATATCCTAACGGAGACTTTGAGCGCGCCCGCACCATCCTCAAGCACATCGTCATATCTCAATGCCGCCGCTTTGGTGCGTTTCTCTTTGACTCGGTTGCTTTGTTGTTCTCTCGCGCTCTCTGCTACCATCCGTGCGCCCTGTTGACAGACTTTGGCCTTTTTTTTTGGTATGCCGATGCTATATCTCTCAGCATGCAGACATTCCAACCAAGCTCAAACGCTGGCCTTGCACACAGCTGCCTCTTCTTGGCAAAAGTTGATGATGAAGACTTGGTGAGCTTCCTTTTCATGCTGAATGGCAAACGCTTGGGCCTTGGTTGCATTGTCACAATGGATTGTTCTTCAACCTTGGTTGCAAAGTTGGTTTTGCCCAGTGTTTGGCCCATGGCAGCACACTGCTGCAAGATGCAGCAAGACATGAGGAAGAAAGGTGGCAGTAGTCACAGTTGGTGGCAGATGGGCAGGATCTTTGTTGAAATAAGCCATAGTGCAGCAATGTGCCACACTTTATTCAAGCCACCACAAGAAAAAAGTATTCAGTAACAACAAAAGTCCTCCCAAGCCATTTGCAATTGTGCATAGAAGCTAGGCAAAGTGTGCAAATGCATAAGGCACATGTATGGTGATGGCTGTGCAAATTATGATCATGATGCTGCTAGCTTTCAGCATCATGTCAAGCATCATGGTGCTATTCCTCTTGCTTGTCTTTGCCATCTTGGCATGATTAGTTGTTGGTGGTGATTTGTGCTTCTTCCTGGTCAAAATGGATGCAAACCAGTTGGGGTAGGCCACACATCATGGCCATGTGGTCAGGATCACTTGGTGGGCTGCCTGTGAATTGAATTAGCAAGAGGTCAATGCAAGTCTTGAGCCACTGGGCATTCTCAACTGGTGGGCAAGGAGACCTGCACATGGCAACAATGGCCTTGGCCACAAGACACCCAAGGTGGTGACCCATGAGTGCATTGCCCAACTTGCCAGATGTGCATGCCAAGGTCAGCAGGTATGAAGCGCCAGCCTGTCTGCAGGCCAGGCCCACTTTTGCTGAGGCTTTGTTATGGCTGTTGAGCCACTTGCCAAGCCAGCAGCGGTTGTGCTTGATGAGCAGTGCATTGGCAAAGCCCTGATACTTGGGCACGACCAGCTCCAACAGGGCATTGAGGAGCTGAACAAAGGGCACATGGTGGGGGTCCATTGTGGCAAGCCCCCAACATAACAGGAAGACATAGCAGGGGGCCTGCTGGCGCAGTTTATTGATTGACAAACAAATCCAATTGATTTGCAATACTGCATCAGATCATTAATGAGGCTTGTTGTGAGTGGAACAAGCTCATGTGGCTCCAGCCTTGCAAAACTGCAAATGGTGTTGGCTG
>NW_004457392.1:0-562 GCF_000313135.1 Acanthamoeba castellanii str. Neff
CGTACCTCGGACTGAGCCGTGGAGAGCTGAAGCTGGTGCTTGGAGAGTTCGATGTCGAGGTCGCTCTTGGCGTCGCCCAGATCTTTGGCCTCCTGGGCAGCTTTCATCAACGCAGCCACCAGCTGTCCGTTCTGCTCCTGCACCGTCGCGAGCTGTGCGCCGGGCCAACAAAGAGATGTGAGCTTCGCTGGACTGAAGGGCCAAACATGAAAAGGCGAACGACGGCTACGTACGGTCCGCTCTTTCTCTTCGAGGCTCTTCTCGAGATCCGCGAGCGCCTCCTTCTGCACCCCGATCGTGTATTCCATTTCCTCCATCTCGGACCGAGTGCGTTGATCTTCGTCCCTATTTCCTGTTGGCCCAAGCGCAACACGAACGCACACGCACCACCGCACACGACGCAGGTGTAAGAGTGGAACGGAGTACTGGGCGGCGCTGAGGCTGCGGGTGACGTACCAGCGAGTGCTTCGACCTCGGCTTTCAGCTTGGCGTTGAGCTTGGTGAGCTCCGCTTCGGCCTTCCGGAAGCGAGTCAGCTCTTCCTTGTAGGACTCCACCTGGTC
>NW_004457392.1:931-1455 GCF_000313135.1 Acanthamoeba castellanii str. Neff
CGAGGCCCTCTCAGCGCTGAAGAAGAATGGAACGTACCGACTCGAGCGATTTGGCATCTGCGATGGGTTGGGCGAGCTGACGCGGCAGATTGAGCGAGAAGTCTTGCAGGGCCTGCTCCCATAACAAATGAGGACAGGAGGAGTGGTGTGCTGAGCGTTGGCGCTTTGTCTTTGGCACTGCGACGACACGAGAACGCGAGAAAATGCGAGCGAGCGAGAGCGTACAATTGAGATGTTGCGCAGGGTGTTGAGAAAGTCGTCGATGGTGATGTGGCCATCATCAGAATGAGACGCGGCCTGTAAGAGCTGGTGGCTCAGCACTTTGATCACCTCCGTGTGCGCTTGGCTGTGCCGCAGGAGCAAAACAGCGGGTTAGCATCGCGAATTCGCCCCTCCTCCCCTCACCATAGCTATACGACGTGGCCGCACGGGCGAGCAGCGGATACCCGTGGTGCTCGCCATCGGTGTCCGTGTGTTTGCCGGCCTTGAGGAAGTCGAGCAGCTCGTGAAGCTCGTCCTCCTCC
>NW_004457392.1:1717-2616 GCF_000313135.1 Acanthamoeba castellanii str. Neff
CGAAGCCAGACCTTAGTTTGTTAGCTGAGCTCTTTTTCGCTACAACCAGAGCAGCACAGGTGTAGAGTGTGTGCGTACCATGAAGTCATCGAACGCGATCCGATCGTCGCCGTCGGTGTCGAGGTGCTGGACCAGCAGCGGCAGGGCCTCTTCGCTTATCTGGGGGAGGTACCCGAAGAGCGAGAGCACCTCTCTGAGTTCCTCGCAGGCCAGGCTGTCGTTGCCGTACTTGTCCGCCACGGTCCTCCAGGCTTCGGCGAGGTCCGCTTTGAACCGAAGAGATTTGTTTTCGCTCAGCCCCATCTTTTCCTCCCTGTAGTGGTGCAAGAAGAGTGAGATTCAGACTAGGTAGATCGTGAGATGAACAAGACTGTGGGTGAGCGAGGCATCTACATGAGGGTGACGGTGTTTGAGCGCGCTCGCTTGCGAAGTGCAGCCTTCCCCGCGCTTGTGTCCTGGATAGAGTAAGAGTACACGCACATGAATTAATCGTGATTAGTGCGTCTCTCGCCGGGAAGTGACACAACGCCACACATTCCATACTTCCATATCGATTCAAGTCTCGAACTGTGGCCAACAGATGCAGGATCACAATTGAAATCCGTGAGATTGCTTGGACTCTCGGCCGTTGCGGTGTTGCCCGAGTGTAGCGGCTTTCTTGTTGGTTTTCTTTTTTTGGGCCGACACAGCATTTCAGGAATGAGATTCCACAACATTCCGGGGAGAACACGTCACACTTTTATCACCCGGCCAATGAGCAGCTCGAGGCATATAGAGTTAGAGGCACCAGTGCCCTCTTGTTCAAAATCCAGCTGAAGAACATTGGCGCGAAGGGTAGCAGTAGTGGCCAGCTCGTTTCCATTGAGCGAGCGAGAGCTGCACTCACTCGTTCACGATTC
>NW_004457392.1:2770-3624 GCF_000313135.1 Acanthamoeba castellanii str. Neff
GCTGCACAACACGATCGCCCCTAGTTAGGTGGGTGGCGACGGGCGAGAGAGGGGGGGGGGTTTGCCAGATGCAAGGTCGTACACAGAGTCCACTCGTCAATGCCCGAGGTCTTGATGCCGCGCAGCCACCTGTCCAGTTCGTCCAGGTCTGGGCGAGGAACAAAAGTTGATGATGATGAGGAACAAAGAACAGGCGTCCCAGCCAGGAGAAGGGGTGCGTACTGGTCTTGTCGGTGGCCGGTCCAACCTCGAACTCAAGAAGGGTCCTCCCGTGGATCTTGAGCTTGTCCTGCTGCTTCTCGCCAAGCAGGGTGGGCTTCTCCGCCAGCTTCTTCATTCCAGTGCCGGTTCCCTGTTGCTGCTGCGTGGTGGCCATGATGATGATGGTTGTTGGGTTTGTTTGGTCGTGGTGTCGAAAATACTGCTTTCCCTACGTCATTTTATACTCTGGTGGGCGTGCTTGTCACGTCCACTCTCGCGGAGAGCTCGAAGAAGCTCGGCCGACACATGGCCGGAAGCGCGGCCCTCTAAACCCGGCCAACACCCAGGCGGGAGCCCACCAAGAATTCAGGTCAAGTACCCATGTCCGGCTAAAACCTCGATCTTGCACTCACAAGTCGGCTGCCGTGTTTTGAGTGGGTGGAGCCCACATGTTTCATCAACACATCCAAGCTGGCTTGTGTACACATCAAGACGTCCATGTGTGGAGGAAGTCCTCACAACCGGCGACGATCCGACTCGCGTCCGAGGGCACCGCAAGACAGTTAACTGCCTGCCGTCTCGACTGTGTGCCGTAGCGGGCCATCTCTGAGCCCGATGAGAGCTGCACCACGCTCACGTAGCCTCCCGTCGTG
>NW_004457392.1:4212-5261 GCF_000313135.1 Acanthamoeba castellanii str. Neff
GTGGGCCTGCGCTGAATCCACCACCCGACCGTGATCGACCGAGTACACATAACTGTGCGCCAACACAAAACCTAGTCAGCGCCGCTCACTTCTGGCAAGAACGACACGACCACCGACACGCGTTCGTACATATTGTTGTCCCACGAGCCCAGCATAACGACGGCGTCGTTGTTGTGGAGGCAGCAGGAGGAGAGGGCCAGGTCGCTGATCTGGGTGCTACGCAGTTGACGTTCCTCGCGGATGTCCCACACCTTGAACGTGCCGTCCTGCGAAGCGCTGTATACCCGATTATCCTTGATCGACACGCACACCGACGAGATGACACTGTCACACGCCAGCACACGTCAGCGCGCGCACGCATGACACGCACGCAACGAGGAGAGAAGAGAGTACTCTCTGTGAAGTCGGTATGAGGAGTGGGTGGGAAGTTCGAGCAGGCGGTCCCACGAAGCTGACGGACGCCCGCCGCCAGCCCCAGGGGAAGGCATGGGCGACCGCATCGGCTCATCCTGGCCGACCGACGGCGAGAGGTTGATGATCTCGACGGGAATCTCCTCGACATCGTGGAAGCGGAGGGCTTCGACGGGCACGAGGAGCTCTTCCTTCTTGAGGGCCTCGAGTGCCGGCGAGGAGTCGACGAGCGACGGCGATAGGCCCACGGGCGAGTGCGACAGCACTTCCTCCCACTCCCACCCGGCCGACGACGAGAGCGTCTGCGCGAGCGGGTGGCCATTGGACGAAGGCGACAGGGGCCCGCTGTACGAGTTGTTGCTCGAGGAGGTGATGGGCAAGGTGCCCGATGCCGAGCGCATCATTGATGGGAGCGTCTTGTGGGGCGACGTTGTGCGCGAGGAGCCCGAGAAGGACGCCGAAAAGGTCGAGAAGAGGGATGAGAGCAGAGGACGCGGCGGCGGCGCGGCTGCGGCCGCACCCGAGGTGTCAGTATGGCCTCGGGTACGCTGCGTGGGATTGTCGAACGCAGCAGGGCTGTTAGAGCCGTTGAGCGGTCGCTCGAACAGGATGGGCGAGAGGTCCTCATCCTGGACATG
>NW_004457392.1:5614-6876 GCF_000313135.1 Acanthamoeba castellanii str. Neff
ACCGTTGTCGGCCGCAATGGCCTCGGCGCCCCGTTGCTTGTAGCCAAAGATGAGATCGATCCACTTATGGAGGTTCTCGGACACGTAGTCACTCTCCAGTGCCTGGCGCATCTTGGTAACAAAGTCCCTGGGGCCGTTCGCCCACGGCGGCAGCACCACGTCGCCTGGATAACACGCGACATTTGATAAGCTCAGAACAGGCAACCCTTTTTGAAAAAGAAGTGTGAGCTGTACCCAACATCTCGCCATTGCTCCGCACGCCCAGGTAGAGGCTCTCGGTGTTGAGCAAGAAGTCGGGCATGTTGTAAAACTCGGGGATCAGCTGTGTGCGAGAGATGATTGACCAATCAGGTGAATGGATTGGTTAATTGGGTGCCAGGGGTGTTTAGTGTGTACCTCCTTGACGTCGGCAGGGAGGTTGAGTGCATTGTTCCACGTGTCGGCGATGCTGTGGAACATGCGATCGGGCGCATCAAACTTGCCGTTTTGCAGGCGGAGCATGTACTCGGGCGCCGCGCGCACCAGGTAGTAGAGCACATAACCTGCACGCGCGCGTTCGTAGTGGAAACTAGTTGTAAACGACGAGGCGGTGTTGGGAGGCCGAAAAGTAAGAAATAAATAGAGGAAGCGCGCACCTGGAGTGGAGTAATGGGTGCCGTAGAGGAACCGCGGCTCGGGCATGTCTCGGTATCGTTCCTGGACATCAGTAAAGCGCTGGTTGTCAGTAACCACGCTCAAAAAAGTGGCCGTGGTTTCCTTACCTTGAAGCTCTCAAGCCGACGAGGATTCAGTGCTCCGATTGGCTTGCTGAGGTCGCGGAAGGTTTTGGGGTCCTTCAGGTCTGAGTAGAAAAGGTTCGGAGTAAAGACGGGACGCAGCTCAGCAGCTTGTGCGTCTGTAGGGAGGGGGAGGGGACACGCGTACCCAATGTGCTGCTTTGGTAGTCGGCGATGATCCATGGAAAGACGGGGTACTGCGTAATGTCATTCACGGTCCTCCCCGCTCTGCAAATACGAATAGAGCGAAAGTGTCAAAAGGCGGTGGCGGCCCACGTCACCGCATTCGGTTGCCTGACCTGTGATTAAGCAGCATGAGGTAGTCGTAGTTGCTCAGCTCGCCCTCTTGCCACTTGCGCGTGTACATCCGGAACGGGTCGTCGTCCTTCTGTAGGTTCTTCATTTCTGCAGCGGAGAAGAGGGGAAAAGGTGAGAGTAGCCCAGATTGCGAGTCTGTGAGCAGTTTATGCCTACAGCAGGGGTGAG
>NW_004457392.1:7032-8516 GCF_000313135.1 Acanthamoeba castellanii str. Neff
ATTTCGAGGCCCGTATGGCGCAGGGTGTGCCTTCGCTTGTAGATCGAGACGAAGGTGTGGAACGCATATTCTGCACCGGCTCCGGATCAATGTTGTTCAATGGCTGAAGGTACAGTCGCACATCCGTCAGCATCACCCTGGCCGGCGTGGATACGAGTGGTGTGATTTTGTGCACTGGTCCGAGACAAACGATCCACGGGCACGGGAGACGTTAGAGCAATGCGCGATGAACTGGGACACACTAAGCCCGAACCTTTTGTCTCGAGTAGGATCTTTTCGCTCAAGTTGACCAGCCACGAGGGATCAAAGGTGATGGACTGCTCCCTCTTGTCAATCACCTCCGCCACCTGTGAATCGACTGACTTAGTTGTCTGCAACCGCTTAGCGGCCTTGCATCGGCACGCGAGGCTAGCTGAGGGTGTGAGGAGCAACGCACGATGGCCTCGGCCTGAAAGGCGGGAAATTGAGAGACGATTGAGTGGAGGTGTCGTGCGCGCGGGAGGAACGATTGCAAGGGCTCGAACTTGAGCGAGAATCTGTGCTCGCCCGGCGCCTGCGGAGCACAACTGCGTAAGTACTACCGGTAACGACGAGGGCGAGGAACGATCGCAAGAGAGGTGTGTGTGGCTCACCTCCTTGAAGGTGTAGGGAGCGTTCTTGTTGCTCTCACGCATTTCCACATACAGTGATGACTTGACGGCGAACACCTCCTCCTTGCCCCACAGGGCTCTCGCATCTGCTTCAATTGTTTGAGTGGCAGAGTACCTGTGTGGGTGTGGCACAACCGAGCACACGGCACATTACTGTCAACGAGGCGCAGAGGTGGTGCAGCATAAAGCAGGGGCAAAACAAATCAGCGGCGCGTACGGCAGCCGGATTATGGGGAAGGTGAGCGCGTCTGGCACGAAGATCAGCGAATGAGAGCAAAGCTTCAATCTGCCTTCTCGTTTGCTGCACGTAGCACAAATTGGATTAATTAAATTCAGGCACGAACGATGCACCCAAGAGCGAAGGAGGGGCGCATTAATGGAGATGTGGCCAACCTGTGGAAGGATTCATCGAGAGAGGAAGAGGGCGGGTAGTATCGAGCGCTGTGGTCGTCGAAGTAGTACTCCCCTTCTGCCAGAAGCAGAGGACTAAACCGCCCTTTGGACTTGGCCACAAACATATCCACAAACAATCAAAACGAAGAGGAAAGCGAATAAAAGAAAGAACATCAGAGCAGGAAACCAAAAAGAAATTGGTAAGTTAAATCACGACCGTTACGGCTGGCAATCTAACGAATTCACTGCGCAGAAGATGAGCGGACCACGATCAAAGCTGAAGGTGAAGACGGCCATCCCCATGGTACGTCAAATCTGCCATTTTAGCTTCCATTGAGGGATAATTTTTCACTCTGCTTTTGGCACAGGCTCGAATTAAAAAGATCATGCAATCCGACGAGGATGTGGGCAAAGTGTCCAAACACTCGCCCGTTCTCATAT
>NW_004457392.1:8595-9923 GCF_000313135.1 Acanthamoeba castellanii str. Neff
CTGGAGTTGTTTTTGCACGACCTGCTGATCAAGTCGGCGGCCGTCACGCAAGAGAAGAACGGCAAGAGTATCAGCCCCACGCACATGTACGCCTTTCCCCCCAACCACGTGCTTCCAGCTGCGAGCGCTGCGATTCACCTTTAGTCGCGCGTGTACACGGTCACAACAGCAAGCAGTGCGTTATGGCGACCCCCGCCTTTGATTTCCTCACGGACATCGTGAAGGACATACCCGGTTCGTGCTCTCACCCCTCCTTACTACACATGCGTGTCGCTTCGCTGGGCTGATGGTAGGGCATGTGCGTGCGTGTGCGTGCAGACATCGAGCCCGACAAACCGAAGAGAACGCGCAAGCCACGAGGGGAAGGCAAGCGAGGCCGCAAGAAGGGCGCCGAGGCTGCAGATGCGGATGCAGAAGACGCGGAGGCCGAGGACGATGGGGAGGAGGAAGACGCCGACGACGGTGATGAGTAGCTTCACCGTAAAGCCGCCTTTTCCATCAGTGACCCACCGGCGGACCGTACTCGGGCCGCGTTTCTTGTTTGTCTCCGGAGCCAACGCTCCTTGTAGCGATTTATTTTCTTGAAGCCGAAGAGCAGGCACAGGTGGTGCCCCGCGCGTGCTACGAGGAAGGAGAAAAGCGGGACGTAGGGGAAGTGCGGATGGAGGCGATGATGATGATGATGATGATGCAGACAGCTGAGAGAGCGGCCGATCGAGAGGTCGCTGTCTCCGTCGTCGAGGAGGTTGGAGACGATTTCTTTCACCTCGTCGGGAAGAGGAAGCTGTTGAAGTAGTTGATGCTGTTGCTTGTGCGGATGGTGACGACGGCGATGGTGTCGGTCGTCGATGGAGGAAAGGAGATGATGATGAAGAAGAAGAGTGGTAGTGGGTTGATGTGTGCTGCTAGTACCTAAACTGCGATGACTGAGGCGTAACTGCTACGCTGTTCCGCGGCCGTTCCGTCCCAACGCCTCGGGTCTCCCCCACGGGGAGAGAACCGGTGAGCGGGGAGGAATCGAAGCCACTTAGAAGGAACAGCGTAGCAGTTACGCGCGGCTAGGGTACTGCAGCATCGACGGGGTACGGATGAGGCCGCAGTGGACCAAGGGCGGCGGATGCGCGAAGGCGGCCGAGGCGAGCGCGGCCAGGGCGTACTTCCTCTCCTCGTCCTCCTGGTGGAAGAGGCGCTGAATGTAGGTGACGAAGTGGGCGGCGCCGTAGCGCTCCCTCAGCTCGGGGAGCTTCCAGTCGGTGGGCAGGATCTGGCCGCGGCACTGGTCGCTGCCGCAACCGCACTCCCACGGATGATCTGTACCAGCACTCAAT
>NW_004457392.1:12669-13473 GCF_000313135.1 Acanthamoeba castellanii str. Neff
AAGGAGTGGTCGCCATGCAAGTGAGTAATCAGGATGTTATCAATCCTGCCCACTCTGACTGTCGTTACACTTGGCGATCTGGTGCTGTGTTCCTGCGGGCCGAGGGTGCTTAGGCGCCAGGGAGAGATAAGGAAGCAGAGAAAGCTTCAAGGGGCCGACTACCTTCACCACAATCCAGCAGCCAAACCCGCCCGTTGAGGAACTGCAGGCCGTGGCAAGTCACCTGAGCAGAGCAAGAGCGAACAAAAAAAGCAATTAACAAAATCAACAGGAGCTGGTTGAAAATGCACAAGGAAGGGGGGAAGGTACGCTTCGGTGCTTGGTCGGTGTGGCCGCTTCGAAACGAAAAAGATAGAATGAGGGATCGAACGGGAAATGGTTTAGAGGTCCGGGGGGGGAGGGAGACGAAGGGTTACCTGAGGTGCCCAAAAATACAACTGACTTCATTGTTGATGCTGTGCTTGCACAAAAATAAGGAATAATACAACAATAAGCTCCACCAAATCTAAAAAATAAAGGCCTTTGGCAGCTTCCCCGAACTCAGCCCAGGAATTTAGAAATAATCTTTTCGCAAGGTGGTGTGGCTCCGGAAAGGAAGGAGCAAGGCCTTTTACAGGCTGACGGGAAGGGGCGCGGAGAGACGGATGTCACGGGACGAAGAGCCAACGTGCACGACGAACTTGCCGGTGACGAGCGACCAATCGTGGATGGACTCATCCCAGATGGAGAGATCCTCGTCGCTGAACGAAAAGGCGAGGGTCTGGGACTGGCCCGGCACCAGGTGGACCTTCTCGAAGCCACGCA
>NW_004457392.1:13918-14780 GCF_000313135.1 Acanthamoeba castellanii str. Neff
TGGTAGTCCTGTGTCAAGCGAGTGCGTGAGTGCAATCTCCAGGAGAGAGGGGGGAAAGGGCGGCGTGGGTACGGTCTTGGGGAAGGTGAGGGGCAGCTTGCCGCTCGGGTTGACATCGCCGAACAGGATTGAGGCGATGGCGTGACCGTCCTCCTGGCCGGGCATGAACGCGGCCAACACAGCGGGAACGGAATCAATCCACGGCATCACAGTCGCGCCTGCGGGTACACTCGCACGAATACGCGGTGTCGCATTAGCACGCGGCTGCACCCAGTGTGGGCCAATTCAACGATGCACACTAAGGTTCTTGGTCGGTGTTTACCAGGGATGTGCAGGCCAACGACAGTGTTGCGCTGGGCGTTCGCGACAGCCTGGATCAGGTCATTCTGCAGCCGAAGACATGTTTGGGGACAAAGTCAGCGACATGATTGGTAGTGGCAGCAACGGATCGGAGAGGGGGAGCGGAGGTCGTGCATTGTTCTGCCAGAGGGAGAGATTGACACGATCGTAGCCCTCGGAGGACTCGACGCCGGCGAACACGATGGCCAGGTCGGCCTTCTTGGCGGCGGCCACGGCGTTGGCGATAACTGAGTTGTTCACGTAGATCACATCGACCGACAGCCCACGGCGAGCCAGGTGAGCCTTGATGCCCTGCACTCACCCAAACGTATGGTCATCACCTGTACACTTGGCTTGGCCATGGCATTGAGCGATGTGGGTGGGTGGGTGGGGAGTACCTCAAGGGGCGTGACGACGTACTCGGCGCTAACCTCGCCGGAACCTTCACCGCGGAACACGGGGTTGTCGTTGGCATCGTCTCCGATGACCGCGATGGTGCGCAGCCTGGTCGCATCCTGTGCGT
>NW_004457391.1:0-10343 GCF_000313135.1 Acanthamoeba castellanii str. Neff
AACCAACGCTGCACGAGGTGCGTGAACGAGTGCCTCATCGTCAACGACAGGCACTACCACCAGGGGTGCCACACGTGCCTGCGATGCAACGTCGCCCTAGGCGAGGAGTGCTACGTGCTCGACAACGACGTGGCCTGCCGCAAGTGCGCCGAGGAGGTGCAGGCCATGCGCGAAGCCGAGAAATGAGCGATCGTCAATGCCACCGTTACTGCAACTTCCCTACCAATAACAACTGATGTTCGGGAAGCAGACGGCGATGAAAAAGATGAAAGAGAGAGCTAAGAATGTATGGATAACTTATTCGTTTATTCGCTGCACCACCGCGGTAGGACCCTACACAGCATCCCAAACACCCGGGTGGCGGTACTATACAACGAGAGTGCGACTGGTGTAAAGACGAAGAGAAGAGGAGAAGAGAAGAGAAAGACGGCGAAGAGAGGAAGCAGCTGGCCTCCACACTTGGTCGACGAGCAAAAAAAGTGAGAGCGAAGGAGGCGGAGTGGGTCATCACGTGCGCCGTTCGTTTTCCGTCCTTCGTTGGTTCGGTTGAGGTTGTCTGATCTCGACTAGTCGAACGTCGTGCCGGGGATGGTCGACACCGCGAGGAGCCCCTCGTTGGCATACTTCTTCTTGACCGCCACGAACCAGAGGTCCGTTCCCTCCTTTGGCGACGTGTGAAGCTCGTTGAGCATCATCGCGCACTGGGTCAGGTCGCTAGCGGCATACTTGGTGTAGTGCTGAAGCGTCTTGTTCTGTAGTTGAAAGCGACAGCGCTAGCGTAAGCTAAAGATCTTCTGAGCTAAGACTGAGCTGAGACTTCGTATTCGTAAACGTACCCAGGTGGGCGACTTGCCAGTCATCTTCCTCGCGAGGAAGACAGCCGCAGCGGCGATGGTGGACGGAGAGAAGCGCAGCATCGTGTACTCGGGCATGCTCAGCTCGGTGAGGTACTTGGAAAGAGTGTGCGTCATCGCGTCTGACCTTGCAGCCTAAACGATCGAAAAAGGAGTGGACGTAAGAGACCGCGAACGAGAGCTGATGGAGACTCTACTGATCGAGCTAGCGAGCGAGCTATGCGTACCTTGGAGAACCGTCGGAGAAAGTGGAGAGGAGTGGGAGTGCCCATGTTGAAGTCGAGAACCTCGAGCATGATCTTCTCCATGCGGAGGATCTGGTCGCGAGTGTAGGCCTCGTCCGAGATCCAAATCCAGTCCTCGATGAAGGGCGAGCGGATCTCCTCGAACTTGGAAGCGATGACGAGGGAGGCGATGCCGACCAGCTGCATGCGCTCGCGCGAGACCTGCTTCCTTGAGAGGAACATGTCCATCAGGCGCACGCCGAGGAAGACGGTCTCGGAGAGGAGCGTGAAGGTGGAGCCCACGTCGATCATCCAGTCGGCGAGGATGCCTCGCATCTTGGCGTTGATGCTCTGCTGGAGGCTCATGTAGTTGGGGTTGGGTCGCTCCTTGATCTCACGCTGGCGCAGGACGGTGAAGATGTCGTCGACCAGGTCGATGCACTGCAGCGGGTCGTCCCTGTCGTCGGCGTCGATGTCCTCGACCTCCTCGAGATCGACCCCGGCGAAGATGTTGCTCAAGAGGTGGGTCGTCGACAGACGCGGCTCTCGCTGCTGCGCGGCGGCCTCCTCCGAGCTCTCGGTATCATCTGATCTGATCGTTCGGTGGATGACGGTCTTGTTCGCTCCCGCCGACGTCTCCTCATCTTCGGATTCGGATTCGGATTCCTCGCTCATCTCCTCCTTGCTCTTGTCGAGCACTACCTCCATCTCATCGCGGCTCGTGTGGCGGATCTTCTCCGAGGCGACGAGGCGAGTCGACTGAGTCGACGATTTGACCTGCACGACGGCCGATGTCGCCCGCTTGGCCTTGAGAAGCGTTCGAGATGCGCCCGAAGTCGTCATATTCGACGAGCTGGTGGCCGCCTTGAGC
This sequence comes from Acanthamoeba castellanii str. Neff, assembly GCF_000313135.1. Lineage (NCBI taxonomy): Eukaryota > Discosea > Longamoebia > Acanthamoebidae > Acanthamoeba > Acanthamoeba castellanii. The sequence goes on from NW_004457391.1 coordinate 1,950, forward strand.
ACGGTCGATGTAGCAGAGGGTCCCTTGATGGTAGCGCGAGGAAGCCCGAGGGTGGAGGATGTCTTACCGAGCGACGTGGTGAGTCCAGCGACCGTTGATCGAAGTGCACGCTCCTTGTCGTTGAGGCCCTTGGTCGAGTTCTCCTTGTCCGAGATGGTGAGGGTTACCTTGGCCGATTTGGTGGTAGACGACTCGAGCGCGGATTTCTTCGCGCCATTGAGAGCGGCACCGAGGATGGACGAAGTGTTGGAGAGATCCCCGAGCGCCGCACGCTTCTTGGTCGCCGCCGCATCGCTGGTCGCGGGAAGCTTGGCGCGCTTGAGGGGTCGCTTGTTCATCGCGTCCTTGAGGGCCTCCTCCGCGGTGGTCTGGTTCTCGTCGCGGAAGCGAACCTTGGCTGCTCTGCTCAACATCTTTGATTGGTAGGTGTTCGAATAATTGCCTTCAAGCTGCTGCGCGATCTTCAAATCGACTCGATTCGAGAGTAAGCAGGTTTAGTGGGAGAGGCAGCCTTGGAGGTTGGGTAGCGAACAGCAGGTTGCGCAAGGCGTTTTTTTTTACGCACGATGTTTCGCGCCAAAAGGGCTTGTCCGTTACGAACGGTTGATTTTGGGTGCGCGACCGCACCACACAATAACCGGCCACCACGCCGCGAATTGGAATGAAAAATGGTGGGCTGTTTCCGAAATTTTGGAAGCGTTCCAAAAGCCGGAAAAAACTGAACATAGTAGAGGATTTCGCGTGTAAAAAGTGGGGGTCACAGAGCCTCGCGCCCCTGACAAGTCATTTTTTCCAAGTTTCGTACCCTCTCAAACGTTTCAGTGTGGTTTCAGCTTCCCACAAAATTTTACATGTAGAACAGTGCCTGGAGTTACAGAACATTTTTGATTTATTTATCTTTTTTTTCTTTGTTTCCCATGTTGAAGTCACCACATCACCTCAGGGGCCATCTGGTCCAAGGGATTGGGTGAGGGTGGTGAGGTTTTGGGCAAGAAGGTGTTGTGAACCTTAACCTTTAACCTTCATCTACCTGCATACTCAAAATTGGGAGCATGTTGAGAAATGGCAGATTAAAATACCATAATTATAAGAGAGAAAATGCTGTAACTGGGCCATCAGTAAAGAACTTGTGGTCATTTGAAATGAGAGGTCACAAAAACTTGGAATGTGTGGAGTTAAAAGTGTGAGATGGAGCTTTGTTGTGGTGGAAGTTTATCTTCAGGAATAGTGCTCCAATTCAGCACAAATGAAGTTCAGTCCATGTGTGCAACTGACTGAATATGGTGTGAGGTTGACCATGAACTGGATGTGGGAGTGACATGTTGGCCACTGATTATGGAATTGATGGAGGGAATTAAAGCAAAGGCAAGGTACATTTTGAGGTAGCACTCACACAAAACAAGGTGGAACTTGTGGTCATTTGAAATGAGAGGTCCAGTCATTTTGAAAAGTGATTTTGTTTGTGAGTTTAAGCTCATAAAAATGGTTTTGATAACACAAAAATGGTTTTATTTTAACAATAACATCACAAAATTGGATGCATCTTGAGATATGGCAGATCAAAAATCCATCATAATGAGAGATATGATACTGTAACAGGGCCAGCAGTCAAAGTCAAATTAGTTTGGTGTGGTTGGCATAATGTGAGGATTACTGGGGTAGCCAGTGTTCTTTATTTTATTGGCATGGTGGCTATTGTCATTGAGCACACACCTAGAGGAGGAAGCTTTTTTTGATGAATTGGGAAGTGAACAAAGGAGTTTATTTTAAAAGTTGGAAAGATTGGAAAGACAGAGTTTAGTATTCACTCCTATCCACATCAGAACCAGAGTGGAAAGGGGAAAGTGACCCAAGGTCAGGCAATTGGTCAATGTCAGAGTTGTGGCTTCTGTCCCTGCTCCAGCTCCTGCTCTGGCTCCTGCTCTTGTGGTGCTTGTGTTGCATCCATGGCTGTGCTTGTGGTGGTTGTTGTGGGCACTGCTGTGTCTGTGGGGGTGGGTGTCAGTATCCTCATGATCTTGATGCTTTCTCTTGTGTGATGGTTCTGAGTGAGGGGTTGTGGAGAGCTGGGACTGCTGTTGATTTTGAGAGTCAGTGATATATTTCATTGTGTATGTGTATGTGATGAAAAAAGGGCATGGGTGAATGAAAACCTGTGTAGGGGTGCTAGGAGCTGATGCTGTGGAAGAATGGGGTGAAGGTCGAGAAGAAGTGGAGGTACTGGATGAGGTGAGTTGATGTGCCACTGTCTGGGCTGCTGTAGCCCAGGATGTGATGTCAGATGGGTTGGAGTGAATGGGGATGCTGTCAATAGCACTTGTGATGATGTTGGTCTTGGTTTCGTTTGGTTGTGCTGAAGCTCTGTTGATATGGTAGCTGAAGTTGAGATGGAAGCAGGCATGAAGTGGAGTAGCATGAAGTGGAGTGTAGTCAAGAACACTTCGTGGTTTGGTGCTTGAGGCGTAGGCAGTGAGGACAAGCTGATAGAAGACATGACCTATTGTTGGTAGGAAAGCAGGTGAGAAGAGCATGTGCCACCAAGTTACATGAGCAAAATACATACTCAGTTGATGCACTGAGGAGCAATGTGGACCCACTTCAGGTTCCACCTCTTGATGAGGGAGGGCTTCTTGTAGGCCATGAGCTTGGGAATCTTGGCAATGTCCTGGACCAGCAGCAACTCTGGATTGAAGGTATAGGACTTGTTCACTCAACCAATGAAGATGGTGTATAGGCCTGCATGAGTATTGTGTATGTGTATGTGATGTCAGCATATTTCTAAAAAGGAGTAAGCTGTGGAAGGGGTAATGAAGAGCAATAAGTCATCACATACACATACACAATGCAATGTACCATTGTGTTGGACCCCACTGGCGCTCTTGGAGCAGATGTTGGGGATGCTCCCTGAGATGAGATGCAGAAGCTGCCAGGGGCTATTCTTGTTGGCAAGGAGGTTGAGAAGAGCTGCCATTTCCAGCATATTGGTTGTCAGGACAGTAGCAAAGCAGTCTGTGTGGTGAGACAGGTTAGTAATCAAACACATGAGCCTTGATTTGGAGAGCAGTCATACCACATCAATTCAGATTGGTGTAACCCATCATCTGGTTCAGCCTGTGCTGATCCCAGTGGTGAGTGGATGCATCAATGGAGATGTTGCACAGGATGATGTTGACTAGCTTGGGATTTGTGTGAGTGACCTGGAGCTGTTTGATGCACTTGTGGAGGAGCTTCTGGTTGGATCTGGTTTTGTTGTGTGTTTGTGCTGGCTCAAAAGGTTCTTCTGCCAAGTCAGTGGATTTCCTCTTACCTTTAGCCTTCACTCTACGTTTCTCCTTTTCTTCAGCTTTCTCCTTCTCCTCTTTCTCCTTTTGAATCCTCTCTTGCAACTCTTGGATAATGTCTTCGATTTTGATGTGTGGATTGCTAAGGATCAGAAGAAGTTGCTCCTGGTCACAGGCAATGTGATGATCCTAATGTAAAGCAAGCAATTAGATTGGCATATATCAACTGCAATTCATCACATACACATACACAATGAAAATAATGGAGCATATATCAACTACAATTCATCACATACACATACACAATGAAAGAACTATGCAAAAGGAGAACATACCCACTCTCCAGTAGCCACCTTGTTCTTGAGGTGGATGAAGTCCCTATCCATGAGGCATGTAGCCACCTTCTTGCCTTGCTCAGGAACTCAACACATCTCTGGCAGGCAATGAGGAGCTCCTTGAAGGCTGGAAGAGAGTACAGTCAGCACAACAGGATAGTTATAAGAAATACTGGTGGGGAGCATACCGTTCTTGCTGATCTTGTACTTGTTGCCTGCTTGGATCTGCTTGTGCTGTTCAGTTGAGATGTGCTTGAGGACATGAAGCAGAATTGGATTGGAAATTGAGTGATTGCAAAGATAGAGGGGCGTGATTGGCATGGGTTCTTTGGATTTGGCATACAAATTCTTGAGGTAGGCGGCACTCTTGGGCCAACTGTTGATGTTGAGGAACTTCTTCATGATGCTGGTGACCTCTTGATGTACCTTTTGAACCTCCATGACAAGTGCTCACTCCAACTCATCTCAAAAGTTTTATCACATACACATACACAACGAAATGTACCATTGAGCTGATGAGCTTCTTCCAGTCAATGGCTTGCTCACCTTGAGTAGTGGTCCAGAACTTGTTGGTGTGTAGGGTGTCACAGTACTGGAAGAAGGCTACAAAGACTTCCCAGGGAAAAGCCACTGTGCAGTCTGAATGTGATGATTGCTGTTGATGATGCAGTACTCAGGCATCCCATCTTTGAGGATGCACTGAGAGGGAGGCAGCTCTTGAACAAGCAGACACTCCATCGTCAGAACACCCATCTCATTCATCAACATTGAGAGAACTCTGTGTCCTCTAGCAGTCACCAACCAATGAGTGCCACTCTTCATCATTCAGTCAATGTCAATCATCACAGTGTTCATCTTCACATGATCCACACAGAGGACACCATAACACTTGAGGAGGGCCTCCTCTGGAGGCATGGAGAGCTCCTCTTCTGTGGGCTAGGAGGAGATGAATTAGCAAACATTCTATCATGTACACATACACAATAGAACGTCCTGCAGTTGTGGTGCATAATTGGCTTCACAAACAGCATGAAAAGCATACCTCCTTCAGGAGCTTCAACAGCTCCTCATCAGTCACCATGGCAGTTGGCAGGGTTACTTGCTCCTCACTGGCAGATGTTGTTTGGGCTGTCACATCAACCTGAAGAAAGTACAGGATTAGTGAGATTTATAAAGGACTACATTTCATTCAAAATCAAACACACTTACCTCAGGTGCTCTGAGCAAATCTTGTGACATCTCTGTGGTGGAGCTGGCTCCAGTGGTGCTATTTTTTTCAGCTTCTTGCTCTTGAGTCTCAGGTATGGTCTGCTGAGAGTCAAGAACAAGCTTCATTGATGAGAATATATAAGTTGTTCTATCACATATGTGTACATGATATATTACTTATATAAAATGGTGGTTATAATTGATTATAAGAGTCAATATTGTTGAATAGAATGGAAATATGGATTATAATGAAACAACTGTTATTATGATGAGAGGACACCATGAAAGGAAAGGATGGCATAAATTAGTTGTATTGTATATTTAAAATGATATTTCATTGCATACACATATGCGATGAAATTGTGTCTATAAATGCTAATAAGATTTCATCATGTACATGTACACAATGGGATGGTGCATACCAATTCAGTTGGTTTTGCCTTGTTCTTCTCCACCTCTGCCACACTTGCAAAGTAATTCTGAAGCAGAAGACACATGATTCCATTAAATCACACTACTTTCATTAAACAAACTGTGCTATTGATGTACTGTGCACATGTTTTGAAGTTCGCTGAGGCTCTTCTTCTTGAGGTCGCTCTCCTTCCACTTCTTCCACTCCAGTTGCTTGACCATCCACTTGGCAAGCTCAGCTGCATTGTGGCAGGTTGTTACCATGGATGGAATGCCACTTGCAGACTGGGTAAGGTTGTCACTCATGTTGTTGTGTGTAGGTTGGAAAAGAATAATGACCATTGTACCATGTTCAGCCTTAAAAGGACTATGCTCAACCAATGAGATTTTTTGCAGACATTTCTAAAAAGTGTTAGGCTCAAGGCCACCAATGGTGACAGCCCACTCTGAAATTTCACTGTCTTCATTCCTATTTTATCATCACATACATGTATGTGATTTAACTACATTTACATCATTTTCATTTCTCCACTTGCATGCACAAAATCGTCACATACACATATGCAATAACTATCCTGTCTGAAATCATCTCTTTTTTCTTACAGGCATTTTGACTCTTTTTTTGAAAACGTACATGACATCCCTGACACACACTTGGGGAGTGATTCTGAGGATCTAAGTGATCTCACTGCAACACCAGTACTTGAGATTCCTTTATCCCTCATTCTGGATGTGTGCAGTGATGATACTGGTCAGCTGGCTACATCCAGCCAGCAGATCATGGATTCAGTGGACCACTGACCACAGCCAGCAGCAAAAGTGCTTTCAACAGTTGAGGCATTGGACTTTAATCAGATCATCACAAGTCCCTGCTGTTCTGTGCTCTGTCTGCACAAGTTCAATGTATCACAGATACAAGCATGCCACATCCAATATCTCATGCCAAGCTTCATGCCAATGGCTGAGGACATTGATGGAGAACCAACCACTCCACCATCAACTCTACCATTTACATCATCAGGTATTGTCCATACTACAGCTCATTGGAGATAGCTTCCTCACTACGCCAGTAGTGTGTTTGCAGGCAGGCGTTCATTGCTTGCTTACAGAATCTCCAAGAACAAAATGGCCAACTTCTCCATCATGGATACTCTTCAAACTGGAAGGACCTCCACGGACACTACAGCTTGGGCCAGCACATGGATAACCATGTACACCAACATGGTATTACTTCCCTTATCTATCATGTACACATACACAATAGAATATCCTCATTAATCATGCTCACAACTACCATAAATCACCAGTGTTTTTATTGTGTATGTGTACATGATACTCATCACCTGTTTTGCTCACCTTCTCCCTTACTCCAGTATGGCTGTCATGCTCCCAACTCGACCTCCATCTACATGCCAATGATCATGACCAAGGATCACCTCTACCAGAAATACTCAGATGCCTTGAACGCCCAGCACTTCACCCAGGCAAAGCTGTTGAGTCTCACTCACTTCCATAAGATGTTCAAAGGTGAACACAGGCACATCAAGTTCCCTCAGTTCTGCATCCTCAGGCAGTGCAATATCTGTGCCTCAACAAATGACACCCTCACCAACCAGACAATGAGCACAAGAGAGCAGGTGCAGCTGAAGCAGTGGAAGCTGGATCACCTCAAGCTTGTCAAGGCAGAGCAGAAAGCTTATCACCTCCACCAACAGGAGGCTGTTGCTGATCCCAGTGCAACCTTGTTGATTATCATGGATGGTTCAACTGATGTCATTCTACCTCTCCTAGTGCCTCTGCCCTTGGCCTGGAAAGACCTTCACCTCTACAAGCTTGGCATTCATGGATTTATCAACCATGGCCTTCACCGCCGCTCCCTGTACCTACACCAGGGCCAGTTCAGCTGTGGTCCTGACTTTGCCATGTCTCTGCTGCACCATCACCTCACCCTTCACTTAGCTATTCCTGCAGCAGGACTTCATCCATCAACTCTCTACCTACAGTTCGACAACTGCAGCTGGGAGAACAAGAACAAGTACATGCTGGCCTACTGTCACTGGCTGGTGTTCAACAAGGTGTTTCAATCAATCACCATATCCTTCCTGCCTGTGGGACACACCCATGAGGATATTGACCAGATGTTCTCAACCTTCATGATTGGCATGAAGTATAATCCACAGGTCCTGACTGTCGAGGCTTTCAAGCAAGGTCTGCAGGACTGGTATTCTGCACCCCACCTTTGCCCTGAGCCTATATTCCTTCTTGAGTGCTGGGCTATCAAATCCTGGCTGGATCCTTTCTCCATGGTGTTCAGGGAACCTCCAGGCCTCATGTCTTCTGCTTCTCCTGTCACAAAGAAGATGTGCAGATGTTCACAAAGGACTACCATTCCTCTGCCTCTCCATGGATGGGTCCCTATTCCTTCCTCAACCTCTGTCCCTCTGACTCTCCCCTTCCTCTTCTCCCAGCTCAGCTCAATCACCATCCTCAAGGATACCCTCTCTGCCCTCACTGAGCTCAACAAGGCCCAGGCGATGAAGAAATCCTACCAGGATCTTGTCTCCCTCTTAATAGGCCACCTCCAGAGCAGCTCACCAGTGACCCATTTGGCTGGGTTTATGGGTACAAACATGCTCAGAATGACCTTCACTCTGACCTGGAGCCATTGGATCAGCCCATCAATGCTTCCATCAGTCTCACTGGAAGTGCTACACTTGAGCTGACATCAGTGAAGCCAGATGATGGAGCCATTGTGGCAATTGCTGGTGAGAAAGGAGCTGTGTGGCTTGGTGTGGTCAGTTGCACTACCCATGCACACATCTTCCTAGACTGGCTGGATGAAGCAACGGATGGGTCCTACCACTTGACTGCTGACCCACCCACCTCTGTCTCCTACAATTCCCTCATGTGTGCAGATGTTTCACTGGATCTCAACAACCAGATGAGACCTGCACTCTGGTCATGACAAAGACTCCAGTCACCTTAGCCCAACCTGCACCAAAGAACTGCCTGATCATGAGCCACTCAGGAGGGGAAAAAGAAGGAAGTAAGTTGTTGGTGTTGTGTATTGCACGCAGCACCTGAGGTTTGTTACAGCGCCCCACATATGGCACGTTGGGCTGACTGGGCGAACCTCTTGATGTACCTTTGAACCTCCA
>NW_004457391.1:10379-12968 GCF_000313135.1 Acanthamoeba castellanii str. Neff
TCCATGACAAGTGCTCACTCCAACTCATCTCAAAAGTTTTATCACATACACATACACAACAACAAAAACTGTAAAACTGGATGCTTACTCTATCACATATGCATACACGATGTCTACACATTCAAACTACCATTTCTTTGTTTATCACAGACATGTTGGCGCAAAGTAAAATCTGACTCTACCTTGTTTTGTGTCAGTGCTACTTGGAACAACCTCAAAATGCACCTTGCTTTTGCTTTCACCCCCTCCATCAATTCCATAATCAGTGGCCAACATGGTGCCCTCACTTCCAGTTCATGTACAACCTCACACCATATTCAGTCAGTTGCACTCACAGACAGAACTTCATTCTTCACATTTGTGCTGAATTAGAGTACTATTCCTGAAGTTAAAATTCCACTCCATTTCACGCTGCTAAAATCACTTTTAACTCCACAAAACCCAAGATGTTATGAAAGCATTTTCATCTCAAGTCTCTCAATATCACTTATATGCAGCAGTCTTGCATGTCAAAATCACACATGCAGATCCAAATCTTCCAAACTGCCCTATAAATCAAAAATGTCAAATCTCACATGATTTTAGCACAACAAAAATTCCATGGTCATTTGTGACCTCTCATTTCAAATGACCACAAGTTTAGGTTCAGATTTTCCAGATTGTGTACACATTCACAATAACTAAGTAGGTTGAATATAGTTGTCATGTGTGCATACACAATAACATAAGTGTCTGGTTTTACAGTTTTTGTTGTCATCATGTCAGGTGCAACTCACCCTGCCATCAGCCATGGCCAACAACAAGGAAGTGTTGAAGCTATTTTCAATGCCTATTATGCTATGAAACTGCAGGACAGGCTGTTGTGTACACAATGAAAAAAGGCATGGTTGAATACCTGCACAGGGGTGCTAGGAGCTGATGCTGTGGAGGTTGAGATGGAGGAGTGGGGTGAAGGTTGAGAAGAAGTTGAGGTACTGGATGAGGTGAGTTGATGTGCCACAGTCTGGGCTGCTGAAATCCAGGATGTGATGTTGGTTGGGTTGGAGTGAATGATGATGCTGTTGATTGCACTTGTGATGATGTTGGTCTTGGATTCATTCAGTTGAGCAGATGCTACCATGATGTGGTAGCTGAAGTCAAGATGGAAGCAGGCATGAAGTGGAGTAGCACAAAGTGGAGTGTAGTCAAGGACACTTGGTGCTGGAGGCAGTAAGGACAAGCTGATAGAAGACATGACCTATTGTTGGTTGGGAAGCAGGTGAGAAGAGCATGTGCCACCAAGTCAGATGAAAAAAATGCATACTCCATTGATGCACTTGAGGAGCAAGTGGGTCTTCAGGTTCCACCTCTTGATGAGGGAGGGCTTCTTGTAGGCCATGGGAATCTTGGTGATGTCCTGGACCAGCAGTGACTCTGGATTGAAGGTATAGGACTTGTTCGCTCAACTGATGAAGATGGTGTAGAGGCCTGTATGAGTATCATGTAATAAACAAAATGATGTCAAGGAAGTGTATATAGAAGAAAGGAGGAGTTTTTATTTTACAGGTGTCTGAAGATCTCTTGGAGTGTGGGCAGTGGGACTCCAGTGTTTGTACAGAAGGTGAAGCCACATGCCAGAACAGACCCCATTGGGACAGTTCCCTCAGTGCCATGGTCAGCCAAGCGCCCATGGCCAAAGTTCCACCAGTGGATGTTGAGCCTCTTTTGAAGGACACTGATGATCTTACCAATCCAAAAGTCCTGGGTGTCCTCATCTGAATCAGCATGCACAGCAACCCACAGACCAGGAGCAATGTTGAAGTGTTGAACATCAGGTGAGGTCCAAGACTGAACAACTCTGACGGTCTGTAGGCAGAAGAGAGGACCATCAAGGAGGGGATTAGTGATGGGGTGAGCTGTGAGACCATCAAAAATCATCAAGTCACAGGTGGGCTGGGAAGAAGTTGTCAAGCCAGCATGAGCTTCAAAGAGGTCTGCCCATTCCTCAAGTTCAGAGTCAAGGAACAAAGGAGCATCACAATTCTCAGTGAACTCAGTGATGACCTCAGAAGGAAATGGTTGTGGTGGGATGGTGTGAGGTGCTCCTGAAAAAGAACAACAAGAAAAAATAATGAGCATGAACTCAGATGGTAAGCAGAGTTAGGAGGAGGGGAATGGCCATACCCTGTGGAATAGAAGAGAGGAGTTGATAGGGCTCTGACCATTCCCCTTGGGTGTGGTAGGCCTTGTCACAAATTACTGGTGTCCATGAGGAATCATGGAAGAAGTGGAACATGAGGTTCAGAATGGCCACTTAGGCCATGCATGTGGTAGAAAGCCAGCTTTTCCAATCCCAAACTGCTTGAGGAAAGCTTGGGTTCAGAGAGGTGATAGTGCAGCATGTGGGCACCCTGGGGGTATTGATGCCACATTCTAAGTGGAAGCCTTGATTGCAGCCAGGAGTGGCACAATTGTGGAAGTGCCATGTCTTGATTGGTCTTGAAGAGGGAGAGGCCACAGGAAACTCTTTCTGCCCTGCTTCACCTTCCATTCCTCAGCACATTTCCTTTCCCCACATTGTGGTAGTCATTCTCAAAAAGAACTCTTTCT
>NW_004457391.1:12989-13995 GCF_000313135.1 Acanthamoeba castellanii str. Neff
CACACGCCGCACACGCCGCACACGCACACCTGACACACCGTGGACAAGGTGATCTCGGTGGTGAGCTTCGCGTCGTTCGGCACGCCCACGGGCGGCTTCCAGTGCGCCGCGTACGCCAGGGGCAGCTGCGACGCCGGCAGCTCGACCTACGTGGTGGAGCGCGAATGCCTGTTCCAGCACTCGTGCCGCGTGTTGGCCAGCGACGCCACCTTTGGAGAGCCCTGCCACGGTTCTGTGAAGAGCCTCCGCGCTTCCGTGCTCTGCAGCGACAAGAGGGTTGTCACCTCTTCTTCTTCTTCTTCCACCCCCGCCTCCAGCTCTCTCCTCTCTACATGACCGGTCTGTCTGTAACCCAAACAAGGAAGCCCACGCCTTTTGCCTTTCTCCTTTTTGTAATTTTGAGCTTGAAGGGACACCACAACGACGAACAAGAGGAAAGAAGATGTCGGTCACCATGGTCGGCGCCTTCTTCCTTCATGTTGTTCTTTGCAGTCGTGTTTGACCAACGATAATAACTCTAACTATTAATCGATTTATTGTCTCTGTGCTCTCGTCGATGTATCATGCAGTCCATCCAACAGAAGCAGCCCACGCAGGCCTGCCCGGTCTGTAACGGCCACTTCCCGCAGGTGGGCGTGTACAAGATGTACAAGAACCTGCCCTACCACACCGACTGCCTTCGATGCGCGGCCTGCAACTGCACCGTCGGCGGCAAGACCACCCCCTCGTCGAGTGGGAGGGCAGAGTACGCACCATCACCCCCCCCCACCCCCCCCAATACCGTCTTTCTCCTCTACAATCTCTCACACCTCTGCTTCATGTGAACACACTTCATGGACGTTCATCGCAGGTGCTGTGTAGCGAGTGCAACCAACGCTGCACGAGGTGCAACAAGCCCCTCCTGAACGAGTGCCTCATCGTCAACGACAGGCACTACCACCAGGGGTGCCACACGTGCCTGCGATGCAACGTCGCCCTGAGCGAGGAGTGCTACGTGCTCGACAAC
>NW_004457391.1:14016-39285 GCF_000313135.1 Acanthamoeba castellanii str. Neff
CAAGAGGCTGCTGTGGTTTTGGGGCAGCATGTTTGGATTTGCCAAGAAGACGCCGAGCACGCGCAACCTGCGCGATGGTTCGCAGGGCGCTGGAGGGAATTTGGAGGCCGGGGCGCTGGCCTCATCCGCTTCGGGCACGCCAAGGGCCGGGGGCGGCGGCCGCTTTAACCCCTCTACGTTCGCGCTCCTATCCGCGGCCGAGCAGGGCCTGACCGCCGAGCTCACGCGGCTGCTGGCCATGCGCGCCGGCACGGGCGGCGTGCTCGTGGTGCAGGTGAACGACCGCGACGAGTTCGGCCGCACTGCCCTCCACGTCGCCGCCCGCCATGGGCACCTCGATGCCGTAAAGCTGCTGGCAGAAACCCACGGGGCCGACCTCAACGCTATCACGCTGCCTCACCCGGAAGGCCCACAGCAGCCGAGCGGGGCCGCGTCCAACGGCGGCGACGATGAAGGTTCACTCGGCCGGAAGAGCCCGCTCCACATGGCCCTCGAGGCCAAGCGATTCGAGGTGGCGCACTACCTGCTGGCGAAGGGCGCCACGGCCGGGCTGAGCACCTGCGGAGCCAGGGCACCGCCGGCGGCAGGCGAGCCGAGTGCCGCTATCGCACCGGTGGCAGCGCCTTCAACCACCGCCCTGCACCTGGCAGCAGCCAACTGCCCCACGGAGGGCGACGCCTCGACAATCAAAACGTTCACAGGTACGCCCGGTCGCCTAAAGAACGGCCCAACAAGGGGAGCGAAAGACGTCGCATTCTGTCGCTTTCGTTCTTTCTTCATTCTTTTGTAAGAAGAACGTGCTGACGCAGCGCGTGTTCGTGTCGCCATGGCCCAGATATGGTGGGCATGATATTGATGCTGCTTGGCGGTGCCAACCACCAGGACGCTTTGGGCAACACCGCACTCCACTACGCAGTGTACGCTTGACCCTTTTCCCCCTTGCCCACTCATCTCACCAGATCAGCTGAGCCGCTCACTTTTCTCTCGTACAGGACACGCCAGTGCCTGGCTCTGGTGAATCTCTTGATCAAGCACCACGCCGACCCAAACATCACAAACAAGTCCGCACGCCGCCCTTCAGCAGTTGCCCTACGAGCCACTGTCGTGTGCATGACTCACTGGTTGTGCGGTTTTTGTTTCAGCGATGGGGACAGCAGCCTGCTACTTGCAATCAATCAGGGCAAGAGGGAGATCAGCCTGGCTGTTCTCAACTCCTACGCCACGCAGACTACATCGGCCACACCGTCGGAGGCCTCACCCTCCACGCCGGTCAAAGCCACTCCGCCGGTCGCAAAGGTACCTTAGACAGGGAATCTCGCAAGTGCGTTGTGCGCAACTGACGTGTACGATTAGGAGCCGGAGCTCAACCTCCAAAAGGGCTGGCTGAAGAAGAAGATTCAGGCGTCGGACAGCAAGTTTCTCAAGAAGTGGCAGAGGCGTTTCGTGGAAGTCCGGCAGTCTTCGCTGGCCTACTACAAGAACCAGCAGCAGGTACGTACTCGCCGCACACCACACTCGCTCGCGGACCGTGCGACTGACCGCGTGCCCCCTCACAGTCGGTTCCGAGCTTTGAGATTGACCTGAAGCGGGCGACCATCTTGGTGTCTTCCCCCTATCACAAGGCCTTTGCCGGAGTACCTGCGACCCCTCCCGCCCAATGCGCGACAGTGCGCGTGCGTGCACCAAACTGATCAGCGCATTGGTGGTCGGTCTGTCCGAACAGCTCTCGGAAACAGCCCCGGACCCCAGCCACCCGTTCGTCTTCGCGGTGAGAGCGGACACCAGGGACTCGAAGAGCCATTCTGGTGATGACTCGTATGCCCCCCTCTCTCGCCCACAATGTTGACAGCTGCTTGCGCTGATGCTGCCTCGTCACCTCTCCGCAGGGACGCCAGCGCCAAAACGGGCAAGACCCTGTTCTTCTCCACGACGTCTGAGGGTACCACCAGCCCCGGCCCACACCAGCGCTCGTCGCTACCGAAACGTTCGTTCCAACTTCTGACCATTCTCCCTTATTTGTGGAATGCAGAGGAATTGTTGCAATGGGTGCAGTCCATTATGAGCATCAAGAAGCAGGGTACGTACGCAGTTTCTCAATTCCACCTACAATGCAAGACCAACGCAATCGAGCTGACGGCTGCTGGACCAACAGTGCAAGTGCAAGAGAGGAACTCGACCGACCCTCGGTACCCGGCGAAGGTGACAGCCGTGGTGAAGCGCGTGGCCAGGTATTTCGAGGATCACATCGAGCAGCCGCGAGAGCAGCAACAACAGCCAGAGGCGACAGGCGACAAGGACGCTCTGGATGACTCGCTCAGCGAACTCCAAGCGTACAACCCCAGCACCAGCGCTAGCGAGAGGGAAGAAGAGGCAGTGGAAGATGGGGGCAATACGGACGACCCCCAGGAGGGCGAGCGAAGGAGCAGTCTCGTGCCGCTGCACGTCCCCGACTTATGGAACGCCACCAAGGCCGTCGACAGCGAGATTGACGCCCTCGAGCTGGCGCTCCGCAAGATGCTCGACACGAAGGACTCCTCGTTCGATTTCGGGGCCATCACGAATCCCTACTCCATCTTCCAGGTGCGCCACACCACACCGTTCGCCCGCCTTGCGCATAGGAACCACCACTTCACGGCCACTTCAACTCACCCTGGCCGTAATTCCTTCTTTTTCTCCTTCCCAGTTCATGTTGGCGAAGCTCGAGCAGCTCCACATGCCCCTCCTAACCTTCAAGCTGGAGTCATCTTTTCTGACGATTGCAGCTCTGGTCGATCCGTCTGAGCGACTGGAGCAGTACCGGACTCTGCTGAGGACCAGCGTACCGTCGGACTGCTTCCAGAAGATCCGCGCTCTGCTGCCGCTGATGCGTCGGCTGGAGGCCCACCACGAGCGCAACGGCATGACCTACGCCCGACTGGGCGACGTCTTCATGTCAGTCTTCATTCGCAGCCGAATGGAGAAGTCGGCCGGTGAGACCACCAGGGAGAAGTACCTCGCCCGAACGCTGGTCCGTACCCCCCTCCCCTTTAAACCTGTCTTCGCTCTTTCTTCGTTTTCGTTCTTTTGCTGACGTCAGCACCGACTCTCGAGCCAGTTGGAAGACTTTGTGCGACACCAGGAGCGGCTGTTTGCCGAGAAGCCCGAGGAGGGCAAGGACTCGGTCACGGAGCAGCTCGAGGGCGAGTACGCCCACTTCCGTCGCCGCGTGGGAGCGCAGGGGCTGCTCTACCTGCTCGACCAGGAGGTCGAAGCGATCCGGCTCAAGTGGGAGGAGGTGAAGGAGATCGGCAAGGGCGAGAGCGGCAACCGTGCGCGCGAGTGGGAGAGGACCGTGCAGCTTGCGAGCGCCCTGGGCGAGGGCATCCAGGCCGAAATGGAGACCAACACCGAGATGGTCGCTCGGATGCACGTCGCCCTCAGCGAGTCCCAGCAGGCCATCGAAGCCGTGCAGCCACACTGGGACACCAAGGCCTCAACCTCTCCTTGATTACCCCTCATCAGGTTGTGGCTTCTAACATGATTTTTTAAAACATTTTTCTTCTTGGAAAAGCGAAAACAAAAGACGCAGCCAAAAATTGCCAAAAACAAATCAGTGGAGGTTGATTGGAGGATGATCAAGGACGAAGCCGAAGGTACTCTCGATGTGAACTTGATTGTTTTTGGCGATGGAGATGGATGGAGATGCCATGCAACTCTACGAGTGTTTTAATTATGTTTGGATTTCATCTTTATTAAAACTTGCTGCAGAGGGAAGGGCAGCAGAGAACGACGACGACGTACTCCGACCGGTATGCGGCACCGCAACGGGCTCGCAGGCAGCCCTGGGTGCGGAGTGGGCACTGAGCGAGGGACCCGACGGCAGCCGCGCCCACCTCCGCCACGTCGACTTCCCAACGCCGTTCACGACCCAACCCCAGGTACCCACATGACCCCCATCGTGTTCACTCAATCTTTCGACACATGCCGGTGGTCACCTTCATCGCCATTCTCACCTTCGTCGCCGTCAGGTGGCCGTGTTCCTCTCGGCCGTGAACATCCAGGACAAGACCGACCGCCGCGTGTGCGTCTCGGTCGAGAGCCAGAACAAGCGCGGGTTCGACCTGAGCTTTGCCACGTGGAGCGACACCCGGGTGCTGGCGGCCTCCGCGACCTGGGTGGCCTTCGACAAGCGCTACCTCTCCACGCCCGGTACGTGCGCACCGGGTGGCCACCGGCGCATCCCTTCATTCCATCGTGACTGACTTCTGCGCTGCGCACAGGGAGCACGATCGAGGTCGGCCGCTTGCTCATCTCACAGAAGGCGTTCGGTGCGGCGTACAAGGTACGGTCATCGGTCCTTCCATCCTCGGCTCCGCGGTGGTCTGTGCGGCCTGACGCGCCATTCACGGCTGTGGCGTTGGCGGCGACGGTGGTGGTGATGGTGGTTGCGTGGTGGGTGCATAGCTGCACAAGGGCAAGGGCGACCGCACGTTCACGACCAGAGTCAACTTCACCAGCACGGGCTTCGCCACGCCGCCCACTGTCACCCTGGGCCTGTCGGCGTTCGATATTCTCGTATACATTCCTTCCCCTTTTGCACCACACACGACACACAACACACACTTAAGGTGGCGGCAACGCACGCGCTCTCCTTTGCTGACGTGGACACGCACGCCGGCCCGCCGAACACAGGACGACTCGGACCACCGGCTGGCTCTGTCGCTGGAGAATGTCGATAAGAAGGGCTTCACCTTGAACGTGGGCACGTGGCTCGAGACCAAGGTGTGGTCGCTCGAAGTGACCTGGATCGCGTTCGACAACTCCTTCCTCTCCGGCACCAAGGGTACCCGGGCTCGTCCTGCTCTGCGTGCGCCCACGCCCGACATGGCCTCAAAAACTCGAAACTTCGCCCACACACACACACACACAGGTCTGCAGATCGCGAGTGGCCGCTGGCCGTTCAAGCGAACCACGCCGGGCTATGTCCTCCACGAGGGCACCGGGAACCGCTCAGTCAAGCAGCACATCACCTACCCCCGCAAGTTCGCTGGTTCGGCCTACTTCTCCCCCTCTTGTGTGTGTTGTGTGTTGTGTGTTGTGTGTTGTGGTGTGTTGTGTGTTGTGTGTTGTGTGTTGTGTGTTGTGTGCACAATTTTTCGCGAGTTTATACTTACATTCCTGCCCTCACACTACAGCCATGCCGGACGTGATTCCTTTCTTCTCTCTCATCGACGTACTGCACAAGGCCGACCACTGGTATCGTCCGCCGCTTTAGCTGCAGGTTTGCGCTCAAACGAGTTTAGAGAGAAGTCCTCACCCACGTCGTGCGCCACGACAGCGTGAGGACGGTGGTGCAAAACTGGAACGAGTCGGGATTCGATCTTGTGTTGGGCGCCTGGGCCAACAGCCATGTGTGGTCGGCCTCCTGCTCGTATCTCGCCTTCGGCACTCCTGGTTCGTGTTCCCCAATCTGCGTGTGCGGTGGAGCGTGTGCGTGTGCGTGGAGCGTGTGCGGTGGAGCGTGTCATACTTCTTTAATTTATTTACCTACTTTACAAACGTTGGAGCAGTCGGTTATGCGGGAGGTAAGAAGCCGGCCCCTGCGGCCTCGGGCGGCACGGCGAAGCAGAAGTCCGACGAGCCTGTGCCATCGACTTCGACTTCGCCCTCCACCACCTCGACGTCGTCTTCCTCTACGAGTGCGGCCACAAGCGAGAAAGGAGCCGACGACGAAGCTGAGGAGGACGAGAAGACGTGCAAGGTCTGCATGGACGCCGAGATCAACATCTGCTTCGTGCCCTGCGGTACGTTCGCCTCGATTCCTTCAACGACACGTGTCATGGACCAGTGAGGGCACGCCCACCTTGCTTGCTTGCTGCCAACACGCACAACGACACGCACGACACGCAGGGCATCTGGCGGTGTGCCAGGACTGTGCCAACCTGCTGACGGGCAAGGGCAACAAGCGAGAGTGCCCGATCTGCAAGACCAAGATCACCAAGGCCGTCCGCATCTTCAAGACCTGACCGTTGCGTCCTCTGTACAGAATTGAAGAGACCCTTTGGGCCTCGCCCAATTACACCCCCGGGGGTTTGGCGTACTGCTTCTCTGTCGCCGGAGCTCGCGCGTGACCAAGCACAGAGCAACAGTTGGCGGTCCCTGGATAAAAATTGTAAACGCCCGACGAGTGCTGGAGATTTGACACGCTAGTTCCGGCCGCCCCCTGTTGGCGGGCTGCTAGATCATGTGTTCCGGGACCGCGTTAAGGCCCGACTCGTGCCCATACGCCGCCTCTTTGCTAGGCCCAGGACATTCTCACGATCTACCCTCCACAGCTCACAATCGCCACCAGCATGCGCCTCCCTCGCCTCCGCCGGAGCAAGGAAGACACTCTTGCGCCCGCCACCCCGGTCTCGGCACAGCCCGCCCCCAGCGAGAGCCCGCGAGGGCTGGCCAAGTGGCAGGCCATACTGGAGGAGCAGGCGCCAACGCCAGCGGCCGCCTCCATGGCGATCGCTACGGTCAGCCCCGACGTCATCGTCCGGAGCCCGGTAGCTTTCCTCTCCACCGCCGCCGACGACGAGAGCTACGAAGTGGCCGGAGGAGTGGTGGCTGCGGTGGTCGGCGGCAGCGGCGGGCTGGGCAGCTCCCGGAGTCGTACCAACACCGCCGCACCGCCGCGGTGGCTCGCCGACCACGCCGACGCCAACGTCCAGCAGTACCGCGCCAACGCCCAGCTGGGCGCACTCTCCGCCCTGTGCCCCGTCCACCCCCTCCTTTGCGACTGAGCTCCGCCGCTTTGCTACTTCCGGAGCGCCAAGAGAAGAACCCGAAAGACCATCGGCGAGCTGGTCAAAGAGGCCAAAGTGTGCTCGCGAGGCGTTAACACTTTGCCCCCCCCAACCACGTGCTGTGGTGTGTTCATAAAGACAATTTTGACAAGCACAGATGTGAAAGCCAACTTTTAGGGTAACTAACTTTGGCAACCACCCGGATACGGGCCTTTTTGTTTGGTCTTCGGCGGTTCAGCGCCCAAGAGGAGTCGGCCTTTTCACTTCTTCCTTCCCTACTGGTGTACGCGGCTCGTGGTAGCCAGACACCCACCAGGTGGGGAGGCCGATGAAGGCGATATTTATGCAAGCCCCCGAAGAACATCATACACTCCCTCCTTTCCTTCCTTCTCCTCAGGCGGACAACACAAGCACAGCCACGATGAAGATACCTCTGCCCTGGCGTCGAAAGAGCAACCCCGCCGTTCACCAACTCTCTTCCTCTCCACCCAACCTCTCCCTCATCTCGCTGCCCACCACCACAACTCCTTCATCCTCTTCCTCATCATCATCTTCTGCATCTCAACCAACTTCTCCGCGCTCCCCAACCTCCCCGCGCTCTCCGGCTTTCCTCACCACGCCCACCATACTACACACCCGGCAGCACACCCCCCTCGCCCGGTCGCCCCACCACCACCACCCGCCGCCCCAGCTCTACAGGTCGAACGAAGACACCGACTCGCGCAGCGCCAGCCTCCATCTGAGCGCGACCACGGACACGACCGAGTGCACGACCACCTACACCGATCTCTACGCCTCGACGGCCACCTACACCGTGGTCGGGGAGGAAGAGGAGCTCGACGATGACTTCATCGCCAACGGCTTGCTGCCGTGTTCGCCACGGTGGCTGGCCGACCACGCGGACGACAGCGTGCGGCAGCACCGCGCCAATGCCCAGATGGGCGCCCTGGCCGCGCTCCGTGCTGGCCGGTTTCTTACGGCGGTGGACAGTTGAGGCACCCCTTTCACGTTTGTCCTCAGAACTGTATTAAAACATTTTGTGTCGACATACATTAGTCGCTAGGGAAACTTATGTGGCCAATTGGCGCCAACCGTCAGCCATAGCAACATAGAGCGATTCGCAGCTACAGGCCGACCACTCATCGTGCTGTCGGTGGCTTGTCCTTCTTGCTTTCTTACACACCCTACAACCACTACTACTACCTCACCAGCATGAAGCTGCCGCTGCTGCCGCGGTGGAAGAAACACAAGCCCACCGTGCCCACCCACACCTCGGTCAAGAAGACCACGCAGGCCAAGAAGAAAGCTGCGATCCCGGTTCACCTCGGCGCACACACCACCGCCGCCAGCTCGGCGCCACCGGCTGCGGCCCGCGCGGCAGCCCAACTCGCCCGCGAGAAGGAGGCGGTCGAGCGCAAGCGACGCGCGACGGAGGCGGATGTCGACCTGAGCGCGGTGCTTCCCGTACCCGACACGGCCCGGGCGGCCCACCACCACGACTGCAACGACCGCGACGCCTGGCTGGCCGAGCACGCCTACCTGGTGCGCCTGCGCGCCGCAGCAACCGCCGCTGTCGCCAGTCCGATGCATGATGGCTCCGACGCTTGTACCGCCACTACTACCATGGCGATGTCGCGCTCGTCGCCTCGCAGGCTCATAGATGATGCGCCTCCCTATTGAAGATGTATGGCATCGTGTGCACACCATATATGTAAGAGTATTAAGAGTTTAGTCGACCAACTGCTTGATTTCGTCGATAGAGATGACGAGCACGCTGATGACGCCGAACACGAGCCCGACGGCGGCCAAGATGGCCGCGCCGATCTTCCGGGGCGAGGTGTAGCGGCCGGGCGCGAGCTTCATGTAAAAGACGCCAGGACCCGTGTACACGATCAAGTTGCCTGCACGCGATCCACCACCGCCGCCGTGAGTCGTCACGGGATCAAATCTTGCACACAACTGCAACAAGAGCTGGAGGAAGTAGTGGGTACCGGCAGTGGCGCCGATGATGCCGAATACGAAGGAGATGTCGGGGATGACGATGCTGAGCAAATAGGACAGGGCCACTATGCAGGCGGTGATGACAATGTACCGGATCGAGATGTCCGGCACCCTGCCCAGTCGGACATGGGGGAGTAGGTACCGTAAGTACACGACAGCGGCGCAAGTGAGCGGGGGGGGGGAAGTTGGGAGCGCACTTGTTGGGCGAGACCTCCAGGACGATGCTGTCCACCGCGATACGCGCTGGGTAGTGAATGATGGGGTACGAGAATCTAGATTCAATTTTCGAGTGATTGCAAAACGATGTACGTTAGTTGTCGTGTCTAGTCTCGTCGAGCTGCTAATAGTGATTGACTACGTACACGATGACCACGGCCAAGAGGATCTTGCCAATTTCTGCGGTGCAAAGGCGACGTCAGCCGCTACGGTTGTCATGAGGAGGATATGGTGCACAGAACAGCACAGCGTACCGACAAGGATGTCGTCGTCGTAGTTGTTGAATATGTTGCCCTCGGTCTCCTCCAAGAAGGTCAGGTAGCCAAACACGCCCACGATGAGATAGGCCAGGCCGCTCACCAGCACCGCCGCGTGGACCACAGCACGCATCCGGGACATCGTGGGGTTCCTGCGACGGACCATCACCACCGCGAGGTTAGGGCCAGAGCCGACAAGAAGGGAAGGAGCGAAAGAAGACAGAAAGAGTGTGCGCACCTCATCTCAGAAAATATGGGGAAGATGTTGGGGTGGAAGGTGAAGGCGAAACTCATGATGGGCAGCGATCGGAAGATGTCCGGCGCGAAGTTGGCCAACGAGAGCTCGTCCTCCGATTTCTCCAGGCCCTCTTCCGCGATGTTTTGGATGGAACGAAACGCAACCAGGAACACTGTGTCGTCCACACACACACACACACAGCGGTGAGCAGTTGACATCGACATCGAGGATGACGGAGAAACGCGAAGCTGTGTGTGTTGTGTGTGGAGGAGTGTACCGAGATAGACGATGCAGGCCAGGGCAGCCAGCGATGTGTAGGCCAGGGCACCGATCTTTCGCAGCAAGCAAAGAGGGAGCACGATGACGGTGGCGATGATGCCTGTAACGCACAGTGACAGTGTTGAGCTACACGACCGTCCAAAAAGCGGGGGGGGGAGACGACGAAGCAGAGAGCAGGTTTTTCGTACCCACAACGAACCACCGGTGATGCAGCGGCCCGAGCCACTCTGTGAAGGGAAGCAGCACGTCTCCGATGACAATCATGTAGCCTGTCAAGGCTCCAAAGAGGAACATGAAATTACACAGATCGGCAAAGATGGCTCCTGTCGGTACGAGAGAGAGAGAGAGAGGAGGATCAGCGAACGAAGCACCAGCCAAACCCATGAACACATTGGATGAAGCAGCAGCTGCAGGTCGTACCGCCCTTGCCTCCGACCGCTCGGGCAAGGCCTGTGTAAGACTTCTCCTCCACGTACTTGCTGGCTTCGAGCAACAGGTAGCAACTGGGACGACACACACACACACATGCACCAACATCGCTCCTCATTAGCATAACGCTTCGAATAGGACGCGACGACGGCCTTGCATCGTGTAGTAGTACCTATAAACACATAAGAGACCGACCGTGGTGAGCAACACGCTGCCCACGATCATGCCCGACGATCGCAGTGCGAACGGCAGGGCCTGGCGCCGCCAACAGAGCCAGCAGAGGGGAATTGTAAGAACGAAGGTGGTGGGAGAAGAGAACAAGCAGCGTTTGGAAGGAGAGGGTTTTGGGGGGGGGGGTACCAGCACACCGCCGCCAATAATGTTGTTGACAAGGTTGAAGGTGGCGCTCTTGGCGGACGACACATGCCGCTTGTCGTGGTGCACCTCGAGCACGTACTCGCCGTCATCGTCGTTCAGGCCAATACGCTGTTCTTCCTCTTCGTGCACGTACACATCGTGCTCGGCCTCTTCATCAGTCGCTGCTGGATGTGTGTACAAGTGAGCCTTGCCCCCGATTCCGGCGATCTTTTCCATTGCCGGCAACTGCTGTGTAGACGAGGAATGTGAAGTCCCCAATGCTCGCCGCAGAATTGACGAAGATCGATTTCTTTCTCTAATCGCTAAGCCCGCGTGCCGCTCCAAAATGTCCACAGATTATCTTTCCACGTTGTGATAGCTTAGTGTACCGCTCCCCGCTCTACTCCACTTCTTGCACTCGAACTGGTCCTTCCTCTCGCTCTACTCTATCTGTGTGCCTGAACTGATCTCCGCCAAAGAAGGTGAAACTCACAACGAGAAACAGAGCCCTCGAACGGCGAGTGGCGTAGGGCCAAGATAGTGGCGAGGAGCACGCCATAGCTCCACCACGCGGCGTAAGTTCGGCCGGCTCGACCTCTTCTGTCAGCCGTCTCTGTCGTAAATTTCCCTCGCCAAGCACATCTGGGCGAAATTTCGCACTCAAATTATTGGCGCGAAATGCGTACCGATTTTCGGTTATATTTGCATTCCTGAAATTAAAAATACGTAATTCATGAATTTAAAGCTCTTGCCGCAAATTCATAAATTGGCTTCAAAGATGAGTCGCGATGGGCCGGCTGCTGCGCAGATGGTGAAGATGGAGAAGAACAGCCGCATTGAGCTGTCGGCTGACGGCCTCACTGTGCGCCCACCCCAATCTTGCGCTTCGATTTAATTAAATGGAATACAAGTAATTGTAACAATTATTAATCACCGAATAGGCCAAGAATGCGGGCACCAACTTCGAGTCGGTGCGGTGCAACGTAAAGGTGAAGAGTGGCAAGTGGTATTACGAGATCAAGCTCATCACCAACGGCCTCTTTCAAATTGGCTGGTGCACGACCGCCTTCACCCCGGACGCCGCGGTGCGTTCCTGTCCTTGTCACCACAGAGGCGCTGGTTGTGCTGATAACAAGTTTTGGGCACACGCAAGGCTGGCAACGGCGTGGGCGATGACTCCAACTCCTGGGCCTACGACGGCAGCCGTCAGCGTAATGGCATGCTGGCTCGGCCTACTACGGCCAGTACTGGTACGCTGGTGCGTTCTTCTTGCTTCACTCTCCCTTTTGTTTTGCGCCTTCATTCTTGTGCCCAGCGGGAACTGAACTGAACATGTCTGCACGTCCACATGTCCTAACACTCTCGCGATGATTGTCATGCTTGACCTGCAGGTGACTACATTGGCGTTGCCATCGACTTGGATGCGAAGAAGATGGACTTCTACCGCAATGGCCACAACATGGGCACCGCGTACGACAACTTCTCTGTCGGCGATGGGCTCTACCCTGCCGTGACACTCTCTGGAGGTAACCCTGAGCAATCCTTAGCAAACTGGCACGTCGTGGGGATTCCTTACGCTCTCAAGGAACGCTATCACAGGCCAGCAGTGCTCTTTCAACTTTGGAAAGACGCCCTTTGCGTATCCGCACCCGAGCAGTGACTACAAGGTCCTCCACTGCTTCCTCAGCGAGGCGGAGGTGGAGAAGCTGAACCAGCTCTTCAACAAATACAAGGGTAGGGTCACCACTACCACACACGCACACGCACACACACACGGTCTGATGCTTGAACTAACACCGAGAGTTGGATCTGTCTCTCATCAGCGATGGGCGTCCAGCTGAGCGAGTCTGGCGAGACGGGCGACATCATCAAGGGCGCCGGCTTTCTGCAATACGGCCAGGTATGCTTGGCCTGAAGCCCCTTGTTGTGTGTAAGGAGGATGTACCACTCATTTCTATTAACACACTTTATTCCAGGACTTGGGCGTTGTTGAAGACACCGACCCTGGCCTGATGCTTCTGGCCTTCAAGTTGGGAGCCGAGGCCCAGTGGGAGTTCTCTCGAGAAGAGTTCATCAACGGCTGGACTGCATTTGGGTGCGTCCTTCTTCTCTGAGGCGATGTGTTGCCAGTCGGGTGCTCGTACTCTCGCTGACTAGTTGTATTAATATCTAAGGTGCTCCACCATGGAGGGCATGAAGGCGAAGCTCGCCGAGTGGCGGCGGAGATCAAGAACGACGACAGCTTCCGTGCGTTCTATTACTTTGTGTTTGACTACCTCCGGGAGGCGAACAAGGTCATCCTGCGTACGTCCTCCTCTGTTCTTTCTTCTTTTGCGCTTCGCCTGGCCATCTCACTCGCTCACTCTCCTTTTTGTCGCTTGAAGTGATGGAAGAGGCGCTCACCGTATGGGAGATGCTGGGTTTCCCCAACAAGTGGCAGTACTGGGGCAAGTGGACGGACTTCCTGAAGGTGCGCCCTTTACACTTTACTTTATCACGACGTACTGCGAGGCCCTTCTGACCGCCACCACCTTCCAGAACCACACGTCGGCAAGGTCGGTCTCTAAAGACACGTGGCGCCAGTTCTTCGACTTCTACCGTGCCCACCCGACGGGCTTCGACGCTTATGACGAGGACAGTACGTTGGCTTCCCAGTTTGCTGTTTGCTGGCTCGAGAACTCCTCCATGCAACCTCTTGAGCAGATAGTTAACGGTACTCACCCCTGCGCTGTGCCCTTGTGTCACGACAACAGGCTCGTGGCCCATCCTGTTCGACGAGTTCGTGGAGTGGATGAACGCCAACAAGGACTGAAGTGCCGGTGTTTGTCTTCTCGTTCGAATTCTTTCCTTGAAACATTTGAAACGCGCCAACAAAAAAACCCAAAAATAAAATACGCACATGTGACCATCTCAATCCTTCGAAAATTGAAGATGGACAGAAGCGGCCGAAGTACGAACGGCCCACCACCTCGGCCACACGCCTCACTCACCGACCTAACCCGTAATCTGCCGGTTGGGCACGGTTTGCAGGCTAATGCCAAGGAGGTGAGTAAATTCGCAACACTTCACTCCCCACGTACGAGATCGCTCAACTTCTCTGTTCAGGGGCACGAAAGGGTAGGATCTCGTGCAAGCGTCGTGCTATCGCAGCAGCAGCCACGCCAATCTCAAGGTACGCGAGGGGAGTGGGCCGCAATCGCTCGTACGATGCTGAGTCCGCAATCCCGTTTTTGTCAGGTGGGCAAGAGGGAGGGCTACAGAAAAGGTGGGCACCCGTGCCAAGGCCACCACCTCAAGCCGCAGGACCCGCCTTCAAGGGCGGCACGACACAACACACATCTACGTGCACCGTACCGACTATACCCTCAGTGCCGGCGCGAGGCGAAAGGAGGACGCGCCTCTCGCAGGAGGCCAGGCGGAAGGAGGCCGCTGCAGCAGGAGGTCAGACAGCAGGCGGCACTGCAGGACCTACGGAGGGCAAGGGCAAGGAGACGGACTCATCGGGCGAGGGAGAGGACGAAGACGAAGACGAGGACTATGACGAAGAGTTCGAAGAGTACGCGTCGCCGCCCTCGCCGCGAACGGCCTTGCGCGGGCGGCTCAAGGACATGCGAGGCCGAGAGTCCAACCTGTCGCTCTTCGGCGTGGAGGACCCCTACAACTGGACCGACGGCGGCGAACGCGACGTCGTGTGGAGGAATACCAATGAACACTTCCTTCTCGGTGCCGATGACGTCGGCACGATAGGAGGCACGCCAGCAAGCACGCAGCGGAGTCTGACGAGAGCCAACTCGACGACGACGAGCGCCGTAAAGCGAACTACCAACCACGCCACCTCGCTCGCCTCCGAGGCCTTCTACTCATCATCGAAGTTTGTAGAGAACGAGAGGAAGGAGAGCGGGGCTTCTTCGAAGAGCTCCTCCTCGAACTCGGTCGCCTCGGGGTCGGCCACCAAGCACCATCACCTCACCCCCGCTTCATCGACGGCCCTCCTCTCCCACTCGCTCAACATGCAGCCAGGGCGTCTGACCGTTCTCCGACGGCTCATGGGACCCCAGCCCGAAAAGGCCAGCCTCTCGCGAATCAAGAGCTCCCTCCTCGACCGGCTGAGCAACAGCGGCCAGGCGCAGGCCGCCGAAGACGAGCGGAAGGCCCAGCAGCAGCTGCTGCTCGCGCTGGAGAAGGCCGAAAAGGTGGTCGACGAGCAGAACTCGACCAAGGGCGGCGGCACCCTGATTACGCAGCCGGAGGGGGTCAGCGCTGCCGGCCGCAGGGGCAAGGACATGTCGTGCGAAGCGGCGGTGGCGAGGGGCGAGTTGGCGCTCGAGCGGCAGAACGACGACTCGCGGCTGCTCGGCGGAATGGAGGACATCTTGGAGATGCTGAACGACGACGAGTTCAAGACGCTCATGCAGCAGGCCGAGGAGATGTGTGCGTCGACGCGATCGAGCGGCGACACCTCGTTCTCGTCGATATCCACGGCCTCGCCCTCCTGCACGGAGGCGCCGCGCTTCTCGCCATCGCTACCGTCCTCCCTCGCCTTCTCCGCCATCCCGACGGCGTCTCTAGTGCCGTCGCTCGACACGAGTCTCTCGCGGGAGCCGCCGCGGGACAAGCCCGCGAACGAATCAGCGCCAGGGCTCCTCCTCCCTAATGTGGTAGACGCGCCCGCACCGGACAGCGAAACGAAAGAGCGCCCGCGAGAGGTGGAACGAGAGGAAGTGAAGGAAACGAAGAAAGAAAAAGAAAAGAAAAAGATGGATGAGGAGGAGGAACGATGCATCGCGGCCGAAGAGGAACAACACCGGGCCGTCGACGACGCAGGCGTGCACGGCACGCAACAGAAGCCGATCCTGATCGACGAAGATGAGGAGAAGGAGGATGCCAGGAGGAGCAAGTGGAAGGGCAGGAATAGGGATCGCGAGGTGGCGGAGACCTACTCGCAGGTCGCCCGCAACAGCATGTCTTTGGACCGATTCGCCAGCAGCCAGCCGGGTCGGCTGTCGCTGCGGAAGCGCGGGTCCGGCGGCAGCAGGGAGAACCTCCTACAGACGACTCTTTGCCTCGAGAGAAAGAAGGAAGCAAGAGGAGGAGAGGGAGAAGAGGAGGAGCGGAAAGAAGCGAACGAGAGCCGAGAATCGCTGAGGAGGAAAAATAGAAAGAGCGGCGAGGAGCCACAGAGGCGCCAGGTCGTCGACGAGATGGAAGTTGAGGCGCGGGCCGAGGCATGCGGAGAGAAGCAGGCGCCGGTGGAGGAAGAGGTAAAAGCGATCAAGGTGGAGACGCTCACGAAGATCACGCTAATGGAGGACATCCAAATCGTGGAGCAGAGCAAGAAGATCATCATGGAGGGGCTGCGCGAACTGGAGAAGGAGGCCTTTCTGGACGACATGGACCGGAACTGGTGGCCATCACAGGAACAGCCCACGATGGCGACGCAGCCCTACGAACGAAGAAGCGAAGCCAAAGGGAAAGAGAAGGACGTCGAAGAGAAAGAACAAGAATGCGAGGAGGAGAGCGAGATGGACATTGTGCTCGACGATTGCCTGCCTCCCGGGTTTGAGGTACAAAAGCACATGGCAGCACCTATCCGCTCCATACAGATCTGTATGTTAAGTTCTCACAATTGGTTCTGTTGGTTCGCTACAGGATGCCCGCAACGCTGAAGCGCTCGCGCTCGAATCGGAATTTACGGCAGAGATGTTTGATCTGGCCATGCTGCAGGTGCCAGAGCCGCCACCGGTAGATCTCTCTCCAATCCGGGCGCCTCACCTCTTCCCCTAACAGTTAACACCACCACACGACGACCCACGCAGGCCGACAACGCGCCTACAATGACGACGAGGAAGAAGCGAAAGCTGTACGAGCGATTCTTGGTCCTTGAGGTCTCGGTCGTCGAATACGAGACGCCAGGAGAGTACTGCGTCATCATCGGCAACGAAAAGGTGTGTGGGCGGCCTTTCTTGCGCACTATTCTCTGTGCCAAAGGCCCTTTGTGGCTGGCTTTCCTTAGCCGCTGACCCGACCTCGGTCCGTTTGCAGGTGTTGCGTCTCTTTGACGAGGTCCACAGCGTCGAGAAGTTTGCACAGCTGCGCGGCCCATGGGTGTGTACCGAGGTCCACCCTGGCGAGTACGTGCATGTCATAGGCCAGGTACGTGCACACATACCTGCCGCGCCCACCTCACATGTTCGTTTGGCAGAGGAGCGACACTAAGCGTGTGGGCTCGGGGTGGGGTGGGGGATCGACAGTTTGATAGCAACAACAAATGCGTCGTGGATGGCGATGAGAATCTGCTCATTCTTCATCCGGACATTCTCGTAACCGGCACCACGGTGGGTGAAAGCTACTTTTGCATGCGCAAGTCGATCCTAAATAACAAGGCCAAGGTATGCACCACTACACCACTCCAGCACCGTCCTGTAGTGTGTGAGTCCTATGTAGTTCGTAACTGTGTGGTGCACTTTTTCTTTTTTCTTCTTCGTGATCAGACGTCGAACTACGCCATGCCGCTTATCAAGGGGACAATACTGCACGACTCCTTCGAGACGGCTCTCGGCAGCAACGACTTCTCGACGGAGGCCTTGTCGGCCACCATCCAGGAAAAGATTTCGACCAAGCTGGCGGACATCTACGCCGTCGGCGAAACGGACATCACCGCCAAGAAGAACCTCGAGGTACGCACCTCGCGTTTCTCACCAATGACGCCGAGCTTGGCAACACACTCGTTGCTTCATCATTCACGTTGTGCCACCGTCATGGTGTTTCTCGTTGGCTTTGTGCAGGTGGCGATTCCCAACATGCAAAACTGGGCACAACGGTTTCTGCACGCTCAACCCAAGGTGCGTTTCCCTGACAATCATGATGCGCCGGCAAGGCCGAAATGCTGCTCCGGTCTTCTTCGAAGTCGGGCTGATTGCTTGCCGCATGCGCGACCAGACCGAGATCAAGTTCATGAGTGGACGGCAGAAGGTCTGCGTGTCCAAGGTGCTAGCCATCGAAGAAAACATCTGGTCGCCCGCCTTTGGGCTCAAAGGTAATATATGTCTTGGCGTTATTGTCTTGGCCGCCGATTGCCTCAGCTGACAAGTGTGTGTCACTTCTCTCACTTCTTTGGCCCCTAGGGAAAATCGATGCCTCGGTGGAGATGAAAGTGGACCGCTCGGGCAGAGCAGAGCACCTCGCCCTGCCGCTGGAGCTGAAGACCGGGAAGCTCTCGCCCTACAACATTGGCCATCAAGCCCAGGTCATCCTCTACACCCTCTTGATGTCCGACCGATACGGTACGTGCCCACCTCGCGTTCACTGAAAGTGCGGCTGACGGTCGAAGTACTGACCGTGCCCGGTCTCTCAAAGATACGGATATCCGCTCGGGGCTGCTCTACTACGTCGAATCGGGAGACATGATGGCCATTCAGATCGCGCGGCAAGAGCTGGTGGCCATCATTCAGCGCCGGAACGACATCGCCGCGCACCTTGTGCAGAAGACCTTGCGGCTTCCCGGCATGAAGAAATCCAACGCGTGTCGGAGCTGCCACCAGCTCAGCACGTGCACGCTCTACCACAAAGCGCTCGAGAACGGCAACGCAGAGAGCAGCGGCATAGGTAACTAACTACCATTCATTTACATTGTTTGCTGCTTGGCTTACAACTTTCAAGGCCCATGCTGTAACTCATCATCAACGTTGTTTCGTGTGGCGCAGACAAGTTCGACCAGCTGACTGGCCACCTCACGGCCGGCCACATGAACTACTTCTCGCACTGGGATCGTTTGATCGACCTCGAGGAAGCTGAAATGTACAGAAACAGGGAAGAGGTACGCGGCTGTCATTCTTTGGATTCTTTGCTATGTTGCGTAGCGGCTCATATTCAATGCATAGATATGGTTGATGAGCGGCGAAGAGCGGGAGGCCAAGACCGGCCGCTGCTTCAACGATATGGTGGTGGACAAACGCATGGACAGCGAGAAGGGCTTTCTGTACTGCTTCAAGCGGGCCTCGGTGCGAGAGGCCGAGCGGGAAAGGGAGCAGCGGGGAGGCGTCGCCTCGGCCGGTAGCCGCCCGAGAAGTAGCTCCTCCGCTGCTCCACCAGCTGCCTCGTCCCTGCTGGACCTTGCGATCTCGACCGGTGACTACGTGGTCATCAGTACCGTGGCCGGTACCAGCCACCTCGTCCCCTTTCGCCTCAACTTCAATCCTTCAAGTTTGAATTGATCGCTCATAATTTCTTTCTCGTTTCATTTGGTCGCGTCCTAACAGGTGACTTCGCGGTCGCGTCGGGGTTCGTGAAGGAGCTGACCTCCACCTGCGTGTCCATACAAATGAGCGAGGAGCTACGACCTCCTCCCATTCCAGTGTCGGGTGATGACGGCGAGTTGGCCGGTTCTCAGATGTTTCGCGGCATCGTTGAGATTGAGGACCTGGTGCCGGATGTACAGAACAAGCGGCTCCGATCGAACAACGCCAACGTGCCGCGCTACGGTGCGGAGATGCACAAGAGTTCTCCCGACAGCCAAGCAGCCCCTGGCGCAACGCTCTTTGACGTGCGCTGGCGACTGGACAAGGAGGAGCTGTCCACCGGCTTCTCGCTGGTCAAGCAGAACCTCCTGCGCCTCTTCGTCCACGAGGGCGACCAGAAGCGACGGAGGCTCGTCGTCGACCTTGAGCCGCCGAGCTTCCTCTCCGCCCAGGCGCTCTCCCAGTCGCTCTCGCAGCGGAGCCTGCGTAAGGGCGAGGTCAAGCTGGAGCCGCGGCCGCAGCTCGACGCGAAGAAGTTGGGTCTCAACGCCGACCAGCAACTGGCCATCGAGAAGGTCCTGCAAGCGGAGGACTACGCCCTAATCCTCGGTGCGGCCACCCAACTCTTCAATCCGCTCGTGAGCGAGCCAACGGGAAATAAATTCCCTTCAGCTGCTCATTGGCTAACTCAAATTGATCGCTGCAGGCATGCCTGGCACGGGGAAGACGACGACTATCGCTCATGTCGTGCGGGCTCTGGTAGCTTACGGCAAGTCGGTGCTCATAACAGCGTACACCCACACCGCCGTGGTACGTACAGACCACATCCACTCGCT
The DNA here is from genome assembly GCF_000313135.1 of Acanthamoeba castellanii str. Neff. Lineage (NCBI taxonomy): Eukaryota > Discosea > Longamoebia > Acanthamoebidae > Acanthamoeba > Acanthamoeba castellanii. The sequence continues at coordinate 33,637 of NW_004457391.1, forward strand.
TGCTTTGGTGTTCGTGAGTTTTAGACCCAGTCATGTTAAGGTTCCTCCTTTGTTGCTGTTTGCTGCTCTACAGGACAACTTGCTGCTGAAGCTGCTCGACATGGGCGAAGAGTTTCTTCGTCTGGGAAAGCCCGAGAGCGTGGACTCCCGAATCCAACCCTACGTGTTCCACAATGGAAAGGCACCGGGTACGTGCTGGCGTTACATCGGCTGGGCCGCCTGCGCTCCAGTCAATGAAAGCACTGCCGCTGGGCTGATCTATTGACCACTTCTTGAATGTGGGCGTGCAGGTGGCAAGGCGGTCGCGTCGGTGAAGGAGGTGGAGACCATCTTCCAATCGGCGAGAATCGTGGCCACCACGTGCCTGTCCATCAACAACCCGCTGTTTGAAAAGCGGCGGTTCGATTACTGTATCGTCGACGAGGCCTCGCAGCTCACCCTGCCCGTGTGCTTGGGTACGAAGGGCTCCCTCCCATCATGCGTCGGCCGAGCCGCACCTGGCTTACCTCTCTCTGGGTGGCACCATAGGTCCTATTCGGTTCAGCGACGTGTTCGTGCTGGTCGGCGACCATTACCAGCTGCCGCCCCTGGTCCTCAACGCCGAGGCCAAGGAGCTCGGGATGGGCGTGTCCTTGTTCAAGCGGCTCAGCGAAGCCCACCCCCAATCGGTTCGCTTCTCTACACACCTGTTGCGCCCTCCTTCAGCGCACGTGTGGAATGCTCTCTCTCTCTCCGCTCATCTCGAAATTCGGTTAGGTGGTCAACCTGGAGTATCAGTACCGCATGAATGCGGACATCATGAAGCTGTGCAACCACCTGACCTACAGCCACCGACTTCGGTGCGGCAACCAAGAGGTCGCCCGTCGGTAATGCAACCCCTCTCCACTGCAACCTTACCTCCAAAGCAAGCAGTCTCATTGCTACTTTTCCTCATTTTTTGCCTCGCCTCGCACCCAACAGCTCTCTGCGGGACCAACTGACGCACCTGGAGCGTCTGCCCGAACCGCTCGTGTATGGTGTGCGCGTCGCTGAGGTACGTACCTGCACTCCCTTGCTCCGTGATTGTGCACTGCTGGCCCGCAATTCAGCTGAGTGTGGCTAAATTGTGCAGTCCGGCGGCGAAAGCCCGCTTAAGGGGCACGAGCCAAGCGGCGATGGGTCCCTGCGAGAGAAGGAGGCCCTGTCTGCGCTGCATTGGCTGCGCGAGGTCCTCGATCCCGAGCGCTCGGTCGTGTTCCTCAACACCGACTCCGTTCCCGCGCTCGAGTCCCGTGCAGGCGACGAAGCCGCGGGAGGCGGGGTGCTCAGCAATCAAATCGAAGCCGAGCTGGTGTGCCAGATCACCGGTAACTTCCCTCTACACTGGCGATGGCGTGGTCTTCCTTGCGTGGTGCTGATGATGATGATGATGACGATTCATGCAAGACGGGCTCTTGTTGTGCGGCCTGGATCCTGCCGACCTGGGCATCATCTCGCCCTACCGCGCTCAAGTCAAGCTCATCCGCAGCCTCATGGCCAAGGTAGACCCTCGCCTCTGTCGTTACTCTTTACAGTGTTTGGAAGTCTTTTGATTATTCAACGCGCGCTTGTTCGGGGGACAGATCAACGACTTGACTGGAGACGCCACAGAGATCCACACTGTCGACAAGTACCAAGGCCGGGACAAGGACTGCATCATCGTGTCCTTGGTTCGCTCCAACGCGGAGAAGAAGGTACTCTCGCCACTCTTTCTCTTTCTCTTGCGATTGGCGGCGTGGTGGAGCTAACACCGTAACACCGTGACGAAGGTGGGCGAGCTCCTGTGCGACTGGCGGAGGGTGAATGTGGCTTTCACGCGGGCCAAGAAGAAGCTCATCATTCTGGGCTCCCTCTCCACACTCGAGAACAACCACCTCTTCTCCATCTTCCTTCAGCTGCTTCGCGATCAGAACTGGGTATGATAAAATACTCCCTCGTCTCCCCCTCTTCTGACCCATTTCTTATTAATGATCGGCTCTCTGGCCTGTACACACAGATCTATGCCCTGCCCCGCGATGCCGGGCAGGTCTATGGGCCGGGCAGTCATTTTGTGCGCTGGTGGCGCAGAGAAAACCACCCCAGAACGCAGCAGACCGCCTCTTCCTTCTCGTCGTCGTCGACGACTCCCACCGTACCCTGCCGCTCCAGCTCGTGACTTTGCACAGCGCTAGCGATTGAGTCTCGACTCTCACGTGACTTCTCGATCTCTCTGCTGCAGCGTTGGGCGTCGCCGAGTGTTCATAGCCGGAAACGACCACCGGCCTCTTCGAGTTCTTCTTCATCAGCGTCGTCCAAACCGACGTACCCCGTCGGTCGGGGTGGGCGGGACTGACCTATTTGATTGTAAACAGTGCAAACAACTCTTGAACCGTTGTAATTAACCTTACTGTTATTTTATTTTATATTATTTGTTTTTAAGTTCAACAAGAGTTTGGTGAAGGTGATGGATGAGCTGCCGGGCGAAGTGCTTCTCCTCGTGATGAGCTTCTGCGGGGCTGCCGAGCTCGCGGCACTCGCGGCGACCAGCTGCCGCCTTGCGAGCCACGCCCTTGACGACCCCCTGTGGCGGCGCCTCTTCGTGGCCCGCTTCTTCGAGCCACCGCCTCCGCTGGAGCCGCAGTACCTTCCCCCCTCTGCCCTCAGCACACACTGCTTCAGCACCAAGAAGGAAGACGAACACGACGAAAAAGAAGAGGAGGAAGAGAAGGAGCCGGTTCAGGAGTGCTTCTGGGCTTCTGTCCTGCGCCCGCAACCAAAGCTGCCAGACGATGCCCGTGGGCCATGGCCTCTGCAAGACAGTCCAGTCGTCATTTCACGCCTCGCCGGTACTACCGCACCACTTTGATGCCTGAAGTTTGGCCTGACAGATGGTGGGTGGCTGGTGGTGTGGTGGGTGGTTCATTGGGTCACAGGGTTGAGGCGAGACCGGTGGTCGCAGAAGCCACCTCCGTTGCCTCGGGAGTGGTTCATGTACGCTCCGGCCTGGGCGAGCGGCGGGCGAGACTGGATAGCCGGGCGTATGACGCCTCACGCTAGCGACTCTCCCATCTTTCCCACTGCCTTCTATCGAAGCGGTACGACACACACCTCACACGACACCTCACACGACACGACACGACCAACGACACGACACGGCACGCACGGACGCCACATCTCAAGTATACACTTCTCCGATCAGCATCATGTCAGTTCTTCGCGAGTTGGCACGATTGCTTCGCCTACCACGCCATGATGTACCACGTGCGTGGGCGGATCCGGCCGCTCATGGCCGGCCACCTGCTGCCCGCACACGCCCTGTTGGCCCTGCTCGACCAGGCCCGGCAGGCACTGTCGCAGGAACCCAACGTGCTGCGCTTGGCAGGGCCAGTCACCGTGGTTGGCAGCCTGCATGGGCAGCACGTCGATTTGCTCAACCTGTTTCTCATCAGTACGCTTTGTCACGTCAACACACACACACACACATACACAACACACAACACACACGCACACACTAGCTCAGCATCAATGCCAACTACAACAATACTAATAATGTTTATGATCAGATGGAGAGCCACCCGACACGAACTATCTGTTCCTCGGGCGCTATGTGAACCGCGGTCTGTACGGAGTCGAGACGGCGTCGCTGCTGCTGGCGCTTAAGGTGGCCTTCCCCGAGCGCATCCACCTGCTGCGCGGCAGCCACGAAACCCGGCAGATTACCGAAATCTACGGCTTTAAGGACGAGTGCTTGAGAAAGTATGGCGGCGGCGGCGGCGGCGGCGAAGAGGTGTGGCAGGCGTTCATGAACACGTTTGATGCCCTGCCTGTGGCCGCCATCATTAACGACAAGACGCTCTGCCTGCACTCGGGGTTGAGCCCGAGCTTGGATACTATCGCTCAGATCGAAGAGCTTGACCGGTACGCGTTTGTCATCAAGTTGTTGGTCCAGTACTCGTGTGCGTGTGCGTGTGCGTGTGCGTTTGCGTGTGCGTGTGCGTGTGCTGCGGATTCACCTCAACCTCTCATTGGCAGGTTTCAGGACATACCGCCAGAAGGGCCACTAGCGGACTTGGCTTGGAACCAGCCGGAAGATGTCGAAGGCTGGCAGATTCCCCCCAGGGCTGCTGGTTTCCTCTTCGGTTCAGGTACTGTTGTGGACTCAAGCAGGCGCTCGGGAAAACGAACAATAACAATTCCCTTGGGTTGTGTGCAGCGGTAACAGGCGATTGGCTGGACAAGCACGGGCTCGACCTGCTCGTGACCACCAGCAGCCTCGTCATGGAGGTGCGTTGCATGATGTGCCACACAGATGTGGGGTTTACTGATAGCTGCACCACCACCACCACCAACAACAACAACAGGGCTTCAAGTGTATGCATGATGGACGGCTGTTGTTGCTGTGGAGCGCTCCAAACTACTGCGATCGCTGCCAAAATCTGGCTGCCGTGCTTTGTGCCAGTGAGCACGCAGCCGGACCCCACTCCCTGTACAAATCACCAGGAACGCACTTGGCCAGATCCAGCCCTTCTGACCTTCAGAGCTATTTCTGTGTGTGTGTGTCGCGCGCGCGTGCGTGTGTGTGTGTGCGTTTCTGTGTGCACAGGGTGACATACGGCAGGGCGCCAAGCCTGCCGCTGCCGGTAGGGCGAGAGCCGCTTCTCCGCACGTAAGCCCGACACCTTCAACGTTCTGCTTGGTGGTGGCTCACTCCCACAAACCTGGTGTGCCCCAGCTTTCCCGTGACTGATGCGCAGGACCTGAAGAACATGAGGGACACGGCTCTCGCTGTCGCCCTCACCAACCCAGACGCGCACACGGATCGTACTGCCTGAACACAAATAAATGTTTCAAATTCCTTATATTCCCTATGACTCAAACAGGCGAATTGAAGATATTTGAGATATATTTGAGTACCGCTGTATTGAAAACAAAACCGACACGCACAGGCAACGAAAGGGCACTTGTGACTGCACGCCACATGAACCACAACCTGCTGGGGTGCCTCACCTCTCTGCTGTGCATATTTCGCTTCACTATTTTTCGTTGACCTCCCCACCGGTGATCGGCCGCGTATTGTGATTTTTGTGATCATGTTGACTTCTAACAGCTGGGTTCGATTCTGAATACAGATGAGCGCTACAGATTTCCCAGCAGAAGCCTCGTACTTTGCCAAGCCGCTCCCCCATGCGAGGCCGTTCGCGTTCCTGCTTGGCGCCGCCGACAGCGCCACTGTTGGATTAGATCTGAACGGTGGCCAAAGGAGCACAGAGGGCGGGCACGACCACGGCACCCCCGGTGGCCTTACCACCGCCTCCTTCGTCGACCTCGACCTCGACCTCAACTGTCCCACCACCACGCCCACCGACACCAACACACCAGCACCCTCTCCTTCATCTCTCTTCTGCTCGCCTGCCAGCCTGGCCTCGCCATCTACGCCGCTGTCGTCGCCCTTTAGCGCTCCCGGCTACTACACGCCGCTCTCGTCGCCCTACCAGAGCCCCTACGCGCCCTCGGCGGCGGCGGCGGCGCCGATGACGGCAGAGGCGGAGACGATGATGGCCGCACTGAACGCTCTGCGGCTCGAGCTGGAGCGCGAGCGGGCGCGAATGGAGGCCGAGCGGCGGGAGCTGCAGCAGGTCCGCGAGACGGTGC
>NW_004457391.1:39306-89192 GCF_000313135.1 Acanthamoeba castellanii str. Neff
GGTCCAGCTGCGCGCCGAGAAGCGGGCCTTCCGGTTCATGCAGCGCGAGTGGGAGCGGCAGGTCGACGCGCGGTCGCTGCAGGCCCAGGGCCACACCTCCGACCAGCCCATCGTGCTGGCCGACGATGACAACGATGTCGATAAGGTTGACGACAAAGCCGGCGACAAGGTCGACAAAGCCCCGCAGGCCGCCGTTGAGACGAAGCACCGGCAGGTCGAGGTCGTGGTGGTGGACGATGACGAGCCCGAGGCGGTGGCGCCGGCAGCGGTGGAGCCGCCGAAGCCGCGCAGGATCGCCAAGAGAAAGAACAAGCCGCAGCCGTCAGTCATTTCCGAGGAACAGACGCCGGCGGCGGCGAAGAAGGCCAAGCGCTCGGACAGCTCCGGTGGCGGCGGTGATGACGGTGGTGGTGGTGGCGACGGGGCGAAGGCGACGCTGCAGGGCCTTGACGTCGAGGCCGGCAGCCACAAGCTGATGGAGAAGGTGGTGGCGGTGGTGGATGAGCGCGAGCTCTTCACCATCGTCAGCGACGACGATGACGAGACGACGAACGGCGACAACGAGGAGGACGATAAGGACGACGACGACGCTGACGAGAGCGAGGGTGTGACGGCCACGCAGGATTCCCCGTGGTCTAGCCCGCCGGCACCAGTCCCGCCAGTGGTGGAAGCCGAGGAGAAGGCCGGCGAGGCGCTGCGCTCGGAACCTGCGGAAACGAAGCCGGGCAATGAAGCTGTGGTGGTGGCGCCGCCACAGAACGAAGCCGAGGCCGAGGCCGAAGGCCGAAGACTCCAGAATTGGTCGTGGGCCGAGCGATGAAGCCACGGGTGCGGCGGAATCCGCCGTGGCGCGCGTGGAGGAGGAGACGGTGCGAGACGTCACCGCGGCGCTGCCGGCCGAACGCGTAAGCGACGCCCGACCAGACCAAATGGCGCGGGCGCCGCCGAAGGAAGAGGCTGGCGGCGCAGACATGGCGAGCGAGAAGCCGGGCCATGACGAGGAGCACGAAGAAGAGGAGGAGGAAGAAGAAGAAGAGCCGGCGCAGCTGCCAAAGTGTCGCGAGTGCTGCACAACCGAAACCACCACCTGGATGAGGTACCTGTCGTGCGTGTGCGGCGGTGGTGCGTGTGTGTGCGGTTTGAGGCGTGTGCGCTGACTGTGATTGATTGGCGTTGGTTCGAGTCAGGGGTCCCGCGGGTCCCTGCACTCTTTGCGACAGCTGCGGGCACCGGTTTAAGAAGGAGGAGGACGCGCGAGAGCGCGCGCGCATCGAACGCCGGCAGGCACTCGCCGCGCGCAAGAAGAAGAGGAAGACATTGCTCGACAAGCAGTCCCCAGCAGGGACGCAAAAGAAGCGCCTCAGCCCCAAGGCGACCACTTCGGCCAACGACCAGGAAGAGGACTCGCCCGTCATCGGCAAATACGCCACCGGCGTTCGCAACGTATGCGTCGTGTTGCGTGTCGTGTCGTGTTGCGTGTCGTGTTGCGTGTCGTGTGCGTGTCGTGTCGTGTCGTGTCGTGTCGTGTCGTGTCGTGTCGTGTGTGTCGTGGTGTGTCGTGAGTGCCTAAGAATCGGTTTTCACGTGATCGCAGGAAGCGGCGGCCTCGCGCGTAAGGCGGACCAACGAAAGGCTGGGAGCGTCGATCCCCAGCTACCCGCATCCGGCTTCATTCGGACCCATCGATGGTACGAGCCAGTCCCAGAGAGAGAGGGAGAGGAAACGCACTCGCCACCGCACTCACCACCGCACTCACGCACACGCGCCAGGCGTGGACATTGGAGACTGGTTTCCCAACCGAATCATCACATCCAAGAGCGGTGTGCATCGGTACGCGGCGACCTGCATCGACGGGCTCGGGCAACTTTGCTCAACGTGTGGGGCTGTGTCGTGTGTCGTGCGTTTCGCGTCGTTTGTGCGTGTGCGTGTGCGGCAGGCCGTGGGTGTCGGGCATCCATGGGACGGCCAAGACCGGCTGCTATTCAATCGTACTCAACGGCGGCTACGAAGACGACGTCGACCACGGAACCACGTTTCTCTACACCGGCAGCGGTACGTTACACCTCTTCGTGTGCGGTGGTGTGTGAGCGTGTGCGGTGGTGCGTGTGCGTGTGTGCGATGTAACCTCATAGCGATAAGCACGCGCGCACTCTTCAGGCGGGCGAGACCTCTCGGGAAACAAGCGCACGGCCCCGCAGACCTCGGACCAGCCCCTGAACAACAACAATGCGTCGCTGGTCAAGAGCTGCGACGACCACACCCCGGTGCGCGTGGTCCGCGGCAAGCGCTCGGGCGCGTACGCCCCGACGGAGGGCTATCGCTACGACGGCCTCTACTACGTCACCCGCTACTGGCAAGAGCCGGGCCAGAGTGGGTTCAAAGTCTGGCGATTTAAGGTAACGCACACGCACACGCACACGCACACGCACACGCACACGCACACGCACACGCACACGCACACGACGCTTACATTTTGCACGCCACGGGCGCAGTTCAAATACGGAGAGGACCAGACGCCTCCGTGGGAGATGGAAGGCTACAGTGAGCACCGAGAGCGGTGGGACACCAAGCACGGCCTCACGCAGCTGTCCGACGACGAAGGCGAAGGCAAGGATGATGACTCAGATGATGACGAGGAGGAGAACGAAGAAGAAGCGCCGGACGATGGACACAGAGGAGGAAAGCGTCGGGTGAAGCTGGAGGAGGAGGAGGAGGAGAGAGACGATGGGGGACATGGGCACAAAAAGGAGGAGCGGGCAGGCCATCGAGCAAAGCGCGCCAAGGTGAAGGCGGAGACCTCCGCCAAGACGACGAAGCCTGCAATGAAGAAAAAGAAGTGGGAAGAGAGGCAGTCCAACGAGCCGGCCAATATCAAGAAGCGGAAGGTCATGGAGGCCCATTCCGCTGCAGACAAGGAGAACGCCAAGAACGGAAGCCCCGAGCGGGTGGCTTGACGCAAACAACAAAACAAGAAAGCACAGTACACAACACGCCAGAGGGTTGTCGTTCCATTGTTTGCTGTTTGCTGGTGTCGATCGTGTCAGGGTCATGAGGCAAAGAAGGGAATGAGTGGCGTTCAACAAGATTTTATGTGTGCAAGAGAAAAGGAGGACACGGATGCCGCTTGGGAGAGTCTGCACTCAGGCGAAGCAGTGGTGGTGGAAGCGGGCTCGGGGCACACGAGGAAACGCGAAGCCCGGCATCGGTGGGGTAGCGCAGAAGCTCTGGCGCGGGTGGTGAGGGCCGTGGCCGTGGCCGTGGCTGAGGTCGCGGCAGCGGCGAGGCCCATGGGCGTGGTGGTGACGCCCGGCGCCCAGGCCGTGGTGTGCCTTGGGGCAGCGGAGAGCCTGATGCGCACACTCCCTCTTGGCCATGCGGTGGAGGAGAAGCGCCTCGATCTGGCGCGATCTGTGCTCGGGGTGATGGTGCTTCTTCCACTTGTGGTCGTGGTGGCCGCAGTGCTGGGGCTCGCACGCAGCGTCGTCGATGTGATGGTGGCGATGGTGGCGCGGGTGCGGCTGGTGGTGAGGATGGTGAGAGTGCAGCTGGTGGACCTCGTGGTGAGGACCGTGGCGGTAGTGATGGCCCACGAGGTGGTGCGGTCCGGGCTTGGGCTCGCACTCGGCGTCGTCGATGTGGTGGCGGCGATGGTGGCTTTGGTGAGGCTGGTGGTGAGGACGGTGGGGACCGTGGTGGGGACCGAAGTAGTGCCGGTGGGGGCCGTGGTGGCCTCCAAAGTGGCGGTGCGGGCTGTGGTGGCTGGGGAAGAAGCCCTGAGGCAGCAGCTCATCAGTAGCGCGAGCTGCCTTCCTCTGGCGCCACAGGCGGGCAGCCTCCTCCGCGAGGTCTACGTTGCCGTTCCACTTGGCCACGAGCTTCCTGCACCTCTTCTCGGGTACATCGAAGCCCTCTTGGTCGAGTCTCTTCTTCAGCTCCTGCGCGGCCTCTTCGTGTTTGGCTGTGTCGTCGTCGTCGGCGTAGGCCTTCTTGTCCGCACAGTTGGCCGATTCCTCCGCGTTCTTGGTGGCCAGGAACAGATGTAGGCTCTTGTCCTGGAAGGAGTTGAGGGCGTAGCGCAGCTCCTCATCGGACGAGACGCACACGCGGTCCTGCTCGTCGTCAATGTAGCGCAGGTCGAGCTGGTGGCGCTCACTGAGGCCGAAGGACTTCCTCACCTGGCGCTCGAGCTCGGCGAAGCTTGCGCTGGCGGTGACCACCGTGCGTGTATCGCTGGCTTGGGTGACCTTAACGTAGATGGGGAGGTCGGTGGTGGTGGTGGTGCTAGATTGCATGTTGGCCGCTATGTTGGAGGTGCTGTATATGTAGTCTTGTGGGCAGTGCGAGTTGGAATAGACGGTCTGGACCGGCCAATTTTATACCCGGGCTTGGCCGTCGCTTCCCTGAACTCTCAGGTTGGACTGTCGCCCGAAAGTTCTTGTTTGCGGGCCAAATCAGAGTACATCCCGGCAATTCGGTCCCTTCAGTTTTCGCCGTAGCCCATCCTTTCCCCCAAATTTCGCCATTAAGTCTTTCTTGAATGTGCCGCAATTTGTCCGCAGAAAATAATTTTATTTCTTTTTTCCTTCGAAAAAGACTTCGCGCGCTTTCCGCTTACTCACTGTGCGCGGGATAAGCAGCAAGCGTGCTTTACTGTGGTTTGGGTTTGGGTTTGAGTTTGAGTTTGGCGGCGAGCGGGCGTGGCAGCCACTCGCCCGGCTGGAGGCCGGAGGCGAGGGGCAGGTTGGCCCTCCGCGTGGCGATGCAGTAGTACAGCACGCCGTAGCTGCAGCCAAGCATCACCGCATACGTGCTCCACGCGCTCGAATTGAGCAGCAAACACAGCTGCGACAGCACCACGACGCTCTGGGCGAGGATGACGATGGTGTGCACCCGCTCCGGTCGACCGAAAAGCACCTGCGCCACACAACAAATAAAATTCATTATTATAATGATGATTTGATTAATAATAATTATCACGTACGTAGATGAGCCAGGGGAGGTAGAGGCCCGGTTGCGCCGAGTTAAGCGCAGCGATGGCGACGTAGTGCTTCCCACGATGCCGCACCACCACGCCCCGCTCGTAGGGACCGGCCTCTCGAGACCACGTGCCTACTCTCTCGTCTGGACATGACCATGGTGACGTCAGCACACCGACACGGGAGACAGCGATATATTTTAAAGTAAATAAATAAATAAAAAGTGAAGCAAGAAGGCAAGAATGGTGGCGCACCATCTCGTGTGCTCTTGCTGTGGGGTTTAGACGTGGACTCGTCGCTATCTGACTCGGCATGTCCGTTACCCTCCGACTCCTCTTCACTGCGCACGACAATGCGTTTGGGGGGGGAGGTGAGTTGAGGGCAGTGGTGGTGATTGGGGGGGTGTAGAACAAACCTCTCGTCCGAGATTGGAGAGGCTCGTCGAGTCGCGCCGCAGATCCGCCAGCACCCGAGCATTTGTGAATGTAGGTACAACTCGTGAAATGACGTGCACAGCAGATGCGCGAACAGCTGGCGAGAGTACACAGAACGCGTGATTGTGAGAGATTGCGAGTTACCGTGCGTGAGTCACACACATACACACCTCGCCCGAGAGATGATGGGTGAGTGGACAAAGAATGTGCGCGTACCATGACAAACGAGTTGAGGGTGATGTACAGCACGATTATCGCACAGCGAACAGAGTCAAAGTACAAATAGTCATGCTGCACACAGCACATGTGTTAGCCAACGCTCAATCGCAATAGGAGCACGCACGCACGCACGCACGCACGCACGCACACGTGTAGCAGACTGGGCACCTGTAGGAATTTGAGAGGGAGGAAGCCAGCAAAGTAGCCGCACTCGAGCGAGGAATAGGCCACCCCTTTCAGTCGGTCGACGAACCACTCCGTGGCTTCTTCCGCATCCCTGCGGCCGATTGGAGTGAAGGGCGAACCAACCGCGTCAGCAGCATATCATTGGCCCCACCACCGGCGGTGTACGATGACTGGGCGGTCGCGGTGGACGACGAGTTCGGTGAGTGGAGGTTCGAACCTTCCGTAGTAGCAGCTGTGCTTCGACGACTTGCCTTCGTGCTTCTTCTTTTTCGTTCCTCTCCACGCGAGCCCGTAGCACGCTACGTACAACACAAACCTAATCATGGACCCGGGATAGTTGAGTTGGTTGGCGTTCGTCCAAGTCACACACACACCACACACACACACACACACACACACACACACACGGGTGTGGAGAGGGACGCACGGGTAGACGAGGAAGAGGAAGTTCTTGAAGGGATGCTTGAGGAAGAGCTGGAAGAAGAGGTACACAGAATTGGACACGATGACGGCGATGATGATGAGGTTGAGGTAGATCTGCGGCGACGACAGCCGCGACGGGCTGTGCCAGCGGACCTGCTTCCAGTAGCCCAACAGCACGCGCTGTAGAAAAAGAGGCCGCATGAGCTTGTCTTTCAAAGCGTAGGTAGCGAGAGCAATAGGAGGAGGAGGTGAACGGGTGTTGTTCGTACGAACCTTGAGCAAGACGATGACCGTCAGGAAGAGCAGGTAGAAGTTGTAGTTGTAGAAATTCTGGAGGTGTGTGGTGGCGGGTGGTATTTGAGTGAGCGTAGGTTACAGAGAAAGGGTGAGAGAAGGATCCGGACGAGATGAGATCATCATAAAAAGAGAGGGTTTCGAGGAATGAACAATGAATGGACACCACGAAATGGGAGGATGGAAGGCCTGCCACCCTGGTGCGGCGATTGGTGATGACGAAGGGGAGATGTACCGTCCGGTAGATGTTGAAATTCTGAAGGACGGTGTGGAGGAAAAGGTAAAGGAAGAGCATGAGCTCGAAGTGGATGCTGGCCTGCCCAACGGGAGCGTGTAGCTGTTCGATCTTCCGCAGCATCTCGTCGAGATCGTACACGGATGGCCGGGCAACAGACGAAAATGGGGAGTAGAACTGCGAGATCGTCCCGCTGTCGTGCATCGCTGCACGCTTAGATGCGCTCGCTGTCGTAATTGGCGCCTGCTTCGAAGATGCGCCTCCATTAGAGCTTCCGTTCGAGGAATGAGGTGTTTTCTTGTCCCCGCCCCCTGACTTGGCGGATCCCTTGCCGTGGCGCCCTCCGCGCCTCATCTTAACGCTTGCAATTTCCGCCCAACACCCCGATGAGGCCTTCTCCAAGTTCGAGCCTCTTCGCGTCGGCCAGTGGATTCTTTCTTCTCCTACCCTCAGATTGAATGCGCCCCGCCTCTGCTCGGCACAAGAGGCACGTGCTTCACATTCCATTCCGTTATCTGAAAAGGAAAATAAATATAAATATAAAGGAAAACAATTTCTTTTATCCTGCCCATCTAATTTGGTTTTCTTTTGCTTTTCACTTCTAAGAAGTTTTTGACAGCCTCACTTCTCGGCGCCAAGCAAGGCGCTCATTCGAAGCACACATGATGGGAGATTTTGGCATCAAGAAGCGCTACATCGTAAAGGTGAAGGACCCTGCACATATAAAGAAGAAGATTCATCCTGAAGAGCTGTGCATCAATCGAAAGACCGGTACATGTTGCACTCGGCCCACAAAAGAGTTTTGTTTCATGCATCCTGATATTGCTTGTGGGCAGGATGCTTGGACGTGGCGCCCGAGTTCTTCTCGAAGGTGTGGGACGAGCACCAGACCGATGACACGTGGAACGCGTGGGTGTGCATAGAAGACGACGGTAAGGCCAAAGTGGTGGGCTTCATCGTGCTCCAGGTCTTCGTGCACGACTCCACTTACTTTGCCTGGTGCGCCTACTTCCCAGCAGTCCCAGCTTCAATGAGGTCTTCAATGCTCGTCTTCTTCGAGCTGACATCTTTGGCTGCTGGCCAAACACAGGGGCCCACCGCTCAACAAGCGCGCAGCCAAGCCCGACCCAGTGACCGGCGCCATCAGCAACGTCGGTGAGATCAGCTGCTTCTGCGCCCAGGGCTGCGGCGCACTCCTGCTCGACGAGGCCCTGTCGTGGGCCGCCAACAACACCAACTACCACTACGTCGTGCTCAACTCGACCGAAGGCGCTGCCAACTGGTATCGAAGCCACGTACGTCGCCCGCCAGCCTCTTGTATGCTGTCGCTGCTGATGATATGATTCGCCTGCGGTGCAGGGTTTTGAGGACATCAAGGCCTACAGGCTGCCGCCGCCGTTCAGTCAGTACGCACACGCGCGCCACTACCGGGAGCACCTCTACCGCCACCGGCTGGGCGACGACATGATCGACATCACCGTGGACGAGCCGTCGCGCATGCTCGTCGTCGACCTCGACCAGTTCAAGAGCAAGCGTCAGGGCGAGGAGAGTGAGAGGGAAGACGACGACGACGACAACGACCCCACGAGCCACAACTACAAGCTACGAACCCTCACCATCACCCGGTAGTGGTGGTGGTTTTCTTTTTGTACAGATTGTGTTTCTAAGGCAAGGAGAAAGCTTGAGGCTTGTTTTCCTCCACAAAAAGCACCACCTCTCTGCATCATGTCGACTCCCAAACTGGCCCGAAGAAGAACACACACGATCAGAGGTTGGCTTTAGTCTCGCCGGCGGCCAGCGGGAGGAGCTCGCCGCGGATGAGAGGGCGGATGTGTTCATAGCCGGGCGCGACAGGCGACTGGTTGAGCGGCTCGCGCTGCACAAACTCGTACAGCGCCTCGTACACACGACCGTCTGGGCACGTGCGTGCGTATGTGTGTGTGTGTGTGTGTGTGTGCGGATCGTCAGTGAGCGCGCTGACAAAGATCGCTGGGTTATTGTGCGAGGCTTACCGTAGCGGCCGAGGCAGCTGTTGAGGGAGTGGTCGGAGAAGTTGAACGCGTCCACGAGCGCAACGGCGTCGGGGCGGAGGGCCACCAGCAGCCCGCGCACGGCCTGGCGCACCATGACCGCCTGCTCCGATGACAGGTAGCCGCCCTCAAGGAAGAACCTCGTCTCCTGCTCGACCTGGTACAGCGCTGCACCATCGCTCACACCACCACCGTCAACAAAGAGCGAAGAAGAACAACGAAAAGAGAGGAAAAAGCGAAATCACAAAGAGTGTGGGCTCACCAAAGAGGTCGCAGAGGCGCTTGAGTACGGGGATAGAGCTGTGGGTGCCGCGGCTTGACTTCACTCTCGAGCGTGGCGCTGAAGCTGAAGACGATGGTGAAGAGACAGTGCATCTTCGACAGATGCGCGATCTCCACCAGGCTGTTGTTCCACGCCTCGTGCGGCGCCGTGCCGCTCTAGCAAGAGTGACGATGAAGGTGAGCCACCACTACTCACACGCCCAAAAGACGAAGAAGAAGACGAAGAAGAAGACGAACGAAGAACAAAGAACGAAGAACGAAGAACGAAGAACGAGCAACAGACCTGAACTTGGTGAAGCATGCCGAGGGAGAGTTCGTGAAGCAGCCTGGCGCACACGTGCATGTAGGCATGCAACTGCCGTTGCGGACACAGGAAGTCTTCCGCGCTCTTGGCCGAACACTTGGCTGCGGATCGCAAAACGAGGATGAATTTTTAAATCAAAAGAAAAGGGCAGCAGTGGCAAAGGCTTGGGGGTGGGGGGTACCCTGCAGGAGGTCGTCTACATTCTCCAGATACTTGATCTTGGGCTCGGCAGAAGAGGCGGCGGAACCGCGGCGCAGCTTCTCGTAGGCCTTCAGCAGGTAGCGGCCGGTCTGCTGGGTCAGCAAAAAGTTCTCGCCCTCGGCGGTCAGCACCCCGACGTAGTCGGCAAAGAGGCTGCCGAGACCGCTCGAATGCGTGTAGCCATGCCCGCCGCACGCACGGCGACACACCTCTGGTTCACGCCATGGTTTAAATTCATGTCGACTAGTACCAATCCAGGGTCCAGGCGGGTTGGTGTGGTGTACCAATGCCCTCGGCCGTGATGGTCGTGGTGAGGCTCTTCAGGCCCGAGCTGGTGGCATGGACCTCGGGCAGAGACGACAGGTTACCGCTGGTGATTCCCTACGCGAGCACCACCACCACCACCACCGTTAGCGCGCCATCGGTGGCGAACAGCGCCGGGAGTCGGAAATGGTTTACCTGTGCGAGCTCGTCGAACAGCTTGCGCATGTAGCGCCCGGTGAACTTGAGCGCATAGGCCGCCGCCAGGTACGGGAACACGCGGTACTGCTGCATGCGGTAATCGATCACCTACGCGTGCACGCGCACACAAAACCAGACGCACGCCCGCAGCAGTGATTCGAGTTGAGCTGCAGCGCCCATGAAAACCTATGGGTCGCATAAGTGGAATACCTGTTTCTCTGGCTCGCCCTTGCCCGGAGCAAACTGGCACCGAACAGCGGAATAGCGAATAGCGATCGTGACCGCCTTGGAGAGAGTCCTACAGGTGGAGGGGACCAGAATGCGATGCGTGAGATTAGCTTAGCGCCGCGCTGTGTTGTGTGTGTGTGTGTGTGTGTTGTGTGTGTGTGTGTTGTGTGTGTTTGCTACCTTGAGGCCTCCTCGACCAGCGAGGCGCGAATGTAGAGCATGCCAAAGTAGGCGATCTTATCGTGAGCCGGCTTGCTGTAGCGTCCCTCTCTGTCCACCTGCATCAGCAAAACCTCTGTCAGAGAGCACCAACCGGCCGGCCAACAAAACCTTGGCTGGAGGCTGATGCGCGCACCTTGGCGAAGCCCATGAGCATGTGATCGCGCGGAACGCGGACGTGGTCGAGACGGAGGTATCCGTTGTCGTTCGAGTCCGTCCCCAGCTTGGGTCCGATGTCGCCCACGGTCACGCCCGGCAGGGGCATGTGATTCTCCAGCGAACGGATCGGCACAATAAACGCGTGTACGCCGACCCTATGACACACACACCACACGCGATAAGCATGAACGTGCGTGCGTGCGCGCGTGCGGTAAAGTGAAGAGCCGAGTGCGAGGGTTTACCTCTTGCCGTGAATGATGAGCTGTGCCATGGCGACGACATGCGTCGCCGTCTTGCCCATGCAACCTGGCCACCACTTGGTCGCTGTGCGACCGACCAAGGAAGAGTAAAAATTCAGCGTGTTGCGTGTGTGTGTGGCCCAGATCAACACTTGAAGAAGCGGAGTGGGCCGGAACCAGTCAGGGTCGGGGTGTGAAGCTCAAACTCGTCGGTCTCAGGCACGAACGTGGCCGTCGTCTCCAGTCCCTGTACATTCGATCCGTGACCTGCCCAGAGAGAGAGAGAGAGAAAGTGTAAGACCAGAAAATTCTGAAGTTCACGAGGCACACGCCAGACGAGTAGTGGGACATACCCAGCTCGGTCTGGGCATAGGCACCGATGATCCGCTACACAACGAAAGAGACAAGAGAGGGTCAATTGGCCACACCAAAGGTGGTGCAAAGATGAAGATGAATCTCGCGTGCGCGTACGTATTGCTCGGCGAGGGGCAACCACTTCTGCGCCTGCTCGGGCGAGGCCTGGCTGCGAATGAACGGAACGAAGGCGATCTCGTGGAGCAGCGTCGGGAGGAACTCGGTCAGCGCCTCCTCCGTCAGCAGCCGCATGTCTGCCGACACATGAATACGACCGTGGTGCAGACACGTTCACACGTCGTGTGTCAGTACAGCAACACCACAGGCTCCGCGTTGGCCCAGAACGTGGAGGGAAGCACCGGTCTGGTTGAGGCCGAGCTTGGTCTTGTAGAGGTGGAGGTGCTTGACGAGGCCCAACGCGTGCTGGTAGCGCTCCGTACGGTTGCGGAAGTGCTGGTCGCGATTGTCGAACTCACGGTCCTTAGCCACCAGAGCTCGAAAGTTCTCCTGCAACCATTAAAAAAAAATAACATCATTCATTATTGAACATGTTTTATTAATAAAAAGAACAATAAAGCAATAATCGATTTTAATACTTGTTATTAAAATAATATTAAATAAGGGAGGGGCGTACTCGTCGTGGGGTGGCAGGGTCGAGGAGGAGAGTAAGGTCTCGCACGGGGAATGACGCCCCCTTACGTTCGGCTGCCAGCAGCCCAGCTCCCGAACGCACCACTTGCCCTGCTTCCATCTTTTTGATCTAAAAAGTCAAAGAAAAATGATTTTTCTTTTTCCCGGCTACATAGTTGACATTCCATGTTAATAGCATCTCCACTTTTTCTTTGTCTTCTTCACTCCCCCCTCCTTCATCTTTCCCTCTCCTTCTTTTGGCTCTTATTCTTCGGTCGTTTGGTTCTTCGGTTGTACTTTGGGCACCATCCACACTTCCAGTTTGATTTAATCTGTAAAAAAACAGATTCGTGTGGAGCCACAAGCAAATGAAGATGAGTGGGAGGGGGGCTGCCACCGGCTTGCCGCTCCTTCTACTCCTTATGGCCACGTGCAGCGTCGTCCTCGCCTGGTCCGACAGTACGCTCGCCCTCCACTGTTATGATTGATTTATTTACAATACCTTAATTATTTCTCCATCATTATCGGCTGGGAGGTGCGGTGGTGCATGTGCGTGTGCGGTGGTGCGTGTTGCACGCGGAGCTTTCCTACTAACGTCGCTGTGTCGTGTGCGACGCAACCATTTCGCCACGCAGTGCCATTTAAACGTCAGCCGCCAGACTGCGGCCAATTTGGCAACTGCACGACCTGCACGGGCAAGGGCGGCTGCGGCTGGTGTCTGCAGCCCACGGGCAACAGCCTTCTCAACGGCTCCTGCGTGCCCGGCGAAGACTCCGGACCCACCAACTTCCTCACCTGCAGCCGATGGTTCTACCAAGACTGTCACAGTACACTATTTGACCCACGACACGCACCACCGCACACACGCACACGCACACGCACACGCACACGCACCCGCACACGCACGCACGCACGCACCCGCACACGCACGCACGCACGCACGCACGCACGCACGCACGCACGCACGCACGCACGCACGCACAGCGCAGTACCTTACCCGCACTTGGCCTCGTCTGGGCGTGCGACACAGATTTGACTGAGTGCGAGGCGGCTACATGTGGCGACTGCGCCGATCTGAGCGGCTGCGGGTGGTGTGCGAGCTCCAAGTTTTGTTTGCCGGGCAACAGCACCGGCCCGAACGAAGTGCGCACACGCGACACACGACACACAACGCACCGCACACAGCACCGCGCGCACCGCACACACAAGACGCAACTAAACCGTAACCGTCGCGCGGTGTGTAGGATCACCTGGCGGTGTGCGCCAAGCCGTACTGGATCTGGGGCAAGGCCAACTGTCCGCTGGAGCCCACGGTCACGCCGTCCCAGTCGCCCTCCCACTCGCCCTCGGCGTCGGCGTCGCCCTCCATCAGCCCATCGGCCTCCGCCTCGCCGTCGGCGTCGCCCTCCAGCTCGCCGTCGGCCACGCCGTCGCCGTCGGCCAGCCCCGACCTGTGCCCCACACTGGGGACCAACTGCACCACGTGCGTGGCCGGCGCTCAGTGCCTGTGGTGCCCCACATCCAAGGCCTGCTTTAACTCCACCCGCTCGCCCGGCCAATGCCAGGGCGAGGCCACCAACGAATGCTACGGTAGCCCAGCCTGCCGTACCACCTTCTACAAGAGCTCTTGTACTCAATCACTCGCTTGTGTGCGTGTGCGTGTGCGTGTGCGTGTGCGTGTGCGTGTGCGTGTGCGTGTGCGTGTGCGTGTGCGTGTGCGTGTGCGTGCGCGTGTGTGCAGATGAGTACTGCGCCAACTTCACGAAATGCGCGGACTGTACCAAGCAGACGGTGTGCGGGTGGTGCAACTACACCAAGTGCGTGGCGGGCTCTCACCTCCGGCCCGACCGCGGCTCCTGCCTCGCCTACCAGTACGGCAGCTGCGCAGCGAGTAAGTGCTCCCGCCTTTCGCTTTATTATATATTATTATTTTATAATTATTAAAACGCCACAGTCCCGTGCCCACAGTTCGCCGACTGCGCGGCGTGCACGCAGCCGGGCAACACGCACTGCGCGTGGTGCGACCCCAGCCTGAAGTGCCTGCCCATCGCCAACCCGCCGCCCAAGCCCGGCGATGCTGAGTGTCCGTCCAACTGGTTCTACGGCGAGTGTCCTGGTACGTTGACCGAACCGCACGCACGCACGCACGCACGCACGCACGCACGCACGCACGCACGCACGCACGCACGCACGCACGCGCAGTGGGTGTTGAGGGCAATGATGAGCAAATACTTGCAGATTCATTTACGTGATGGAACCACAAAACTTCTCTGTATTCTGATGCCTCGAGGAATATATCGAGAGCGCATTAGCACTGCGGCAGTGCGTCACCGCCCGCTTACTCGATTCTCTCTCTTTCTCGCCGCAGCGCCGGTGGACTGCGGAATGCACCGATTTCAACTCCCACTGCTTCTGGTGCACCGAGAGCGGAATGGGCTCCTGCTCCTCATATTCCCGAGGCGGTACCTCTACTCCCTTCTACTTTCTCTGCGGTGTGTGCGGTGTGTGCGGTGTGTGCGGTGTGTGCGGTGTGTGCGGTGTGTGCGGTGTGTGCGGTGTGTGCGGTGTGTGCGGTGTGTGCGGTGGTGTGTGCTGAACCAAAAATTGGCAGGTGCTGTGTGCATGCGCGACCCGAGCAAGTGTCATCTGCCGCCGCACAAGCCCAGCGGGGGCGACGACAGCCTTGGCGGCGGCGCCATCGCCGGCATCGTCATCGGAAGCGTGTGCGCGGCGGGCATCATCCCCGCCGCCGGCTTCCTCTGGTACCGATTCTACTACAGCCGACGGCACTACTACGCCACCTTGGCCTGATCGGCTCACAACCGTCATCATCGACGCCAGCATCACCAACACCACCATCAACGACCGCTAGAGGACTTACCGACCGACCACTGGCAGACAACAACGCAACTCTACACTATTATTATTTTTCCCTTTATTTTCTGTTGTTGCACACGACAGAGGCAAACGTGGAAAGAAATATAAAGAAAGAAAAGAAAAGGGAAGATCAGGCAAAGGTACGCTTGAGGTCGCCCACCTCGGCGGTGTCGATGAGGGCGATCACGGCGGAGGCGAGACCCTTGCCGCAGGTCACCAGCTGGCCCTCGGTCGTGCTGTCGACGCCCTCCGACGCCGTCTTCACCGCGCTCAAGATCTTCAGCTGAATGCCTGCACACGACACACACGACACACACGACACACGACACACATGACACACACGACACACGACACCGCACACGCATAGTTAGTGGAATGTGAGACTATGTGAGATAGGAATGTGTGGCCTCTACCAAAGTTGCGGGTGGCGTGGGCCGAGGAACGGAGCTGATCGATGATCTTGGGGTCGCGGCACGTCTTGCACATCTCCTCCGTGTGCTTGCCGATCTCCACCGACATGTCCGAAATCGCCCTAAGCCAGCGCGCACACAGAGAGACGGGAGCAAGTCAGACACAACACACGCGACCGCACACGCTACCGCACACGCCGCACGCACGGAAGGCACGTACTTTGTGGCGCGGATGATTTCCTTCTTGTCGCCGCGTTGGGCGGCCTGCGAGAGTTTGGCCATCTCGAGGCCGATGCGGCGCGAGGCGTTCATGATGCGGCCCTTGGGCGTGGAGTCGTCGTAGGCCGAGCGGCCGACCAGGGCCGCGTCGATGGCGGCCGCCGCGCCGGCCACGGACGTCACCTTCGACATGTCGGCCCTGGCCCGCGGCTGCTCCTTGGCCGCCACCCGCTTGCCCGCATCGACCAGCCTGGGCCACCCAACAATGGATGACGTCAGCACAGAAATGGACCACAGTCAGCCACGCAGCTGACATCAGCCTGGCGCGTGCGAGGGCGGCGTACGCGGCGTTGGCCTGCTGGGCGGTCTTGACGTGCTTGAGGGCCTCGCTCTTCTTGGCGGAGTCAGTGGGCGCCGCCGCCGCGGTGCGCAGGGAGGCCATGAGCGCCGGCTTGGTCGTCTCCAGGCGCTTGGCCTCGGCAACCAGTATCTCCTGCACCTGTTGTCGCACGCACCGCACGCGCACAAAAACCCACAGAAATCAGCGCACGCAACGCAACGCGACGCACGAGTCGAGTGGGAGGACCTCGGGGTGTTCGGTGTTCCTGTGGGCCAGCTTGGCGGTGGCCACCTGCAGGTCGATTCGCCTCTCGATGCTCGGGATCAGGCCGCTGACGGCCGAACCGTTGCCTGCGGCGCACCCCGACGACATGTAAGAACCAGAAGAACGAAAAGCGATTGAAGAACGAAAGGCGACAAAAGAACGAAGCGAGTACCCGAGTTGATGGCACGGGTGACAGCGTCGAGATCGGCCTGGAGCGAAGCGCCGTTGGCCACCAGCTTATCCTCGGGCGGCGAAGCAACCGCCGCCGCCAGGCCTGATAGGCAAATTAATTAATTAAATAAACATATTTCGTTTAATATATATAAAAGTGAAATATAAAAAAGAATAAGAAATCAGAATAAAAGAGAGAGTACCCTTCGAGGCCTTCTTGATGTCGGCGAGGAGCTGCTCGATGGCCTGGTGCAGGGCGGGGTCGTTGGGGGTGCGCAGCAATTGGGCGGTGAGCGTGCGGAGCTGCTGCAGCTGCTCCTCGGCCTTCTTGATCGCCGTCAGCAGCTTGTTCCTCTGCTCTGCATCCTTGCACCTGCCAGGTTTCATCCTGCGTCAGCCCTGCGTGTGCGGTGTGTGCGTGTGCAGTGTGCGAGTGTGTGTGCGGTGATTACCGGTCGGCAGCGGCCTTGGCCAAGAGGATCTGCTGCGCAAAGTCGTCGGCGATGGCGCTCAGTTCTTCGTACGAGGCACCACTGACTTGGCCCAAGCTGTCAATCCTTCGCACCAGGTCCTGCTCGCACATCCACACATGATCACCACCACCACCGGCAAGTCAGTCATTTTCAAGCGTTGGGTGTCGTGTGTGTCGTGTGTCGTGTGTCGTGTGTCCTGTGGCCGCCGCGTGTGTCGTGCGGTCTGCCACGTACGTCAGCAGACTGCTGGATCCGGTCTTCAGCGTCGGCGGGAGACACGAGCGTGGCGAGGATGAGATCGTTGAGCTTTTGAATTTCCTCCAACGAGCCACTGAGCTGATTGCGCGCCTGCACATCCCCCAAGATACGCCGTGAGAAGTTGAGCCGTTGTGTGTGTGAGTGTGTGTGTGTGAGTGTGTGTGTGTGTGTGTGTGTCGGTGGGCGCGTACGGTCGCGTTGCCACCGGCAGCGGACGCGACGTGGGGAGTTGCCAAGCCGCCGGTGGCTTGCGTGAGCTTGGCGCCAGAATCCAGCAGTGCACCGCTAAACGCGGTGTTTGGCTTCTTGTCCGCCGCGAGCTTGGCCAGCAACGCCTAGTGTGTCGTGTGTGTGTCAGCCTTGATTCACGATGCGTGAGTGGAATGTTTGGAAGAATGTAACCTGCTTATGAAGGGCCTTCTGGAGAACGGCAGCGGCGGCGGTGGCATCTTCGGTGCGGCCGGCGCGCACGGCTTCGTCGACAGACCGCACGAGCCCATCGATGCGCGCGGCATTGGCGATCATGAGGGCCTCCTCGGACTTGGCCATCGCGGCGCCCACAAGCTGCGCTCCGGCGGCCGACAGTCCGGCCATCCCGGCCGTCACCTTGGCCTGCGCGGCACGATCTCCCGCAACCGCAGCTACGATTGTTTTCACGTGTGAGAACCATCACTGACACCACCGCACACGCACACGCACCAGCGCACACACACACGCACGGCACATGAGCGTACCGGGCACGTTCTCCTTGATGGCGTTGAAGGCGGCCGCCATCTGGCTGCATGCGCCCAGCACAGCTTGCTTCCGGGCCGGGTCGGTGATGTTGGCCGATATGGCCTTGGCGATCATCATGTTCTTCTTGAGTGATTCGAGCACGTCGGCCAGCGCAGCCTCCGCCGCGGCGCTGATGGCAGAGAGGTCGTCACTCATTAAGTAAAAGGGAGGGAAAAAGTAGAAATGTAGCTCGGGTACCTGTCCCTGTTGGCGATGGCCAAGGCGAGTGCGTCCAGATTGCGCGCCATCTCGGCGTTGGCCTCCAGCAACTGCTGCTCGGGGCTGCGCGCACCACACAAGCCCACAGGCCACACACGCGGTAAATAGCAGGAGAAATGCAACAGAACTGAAAGGGCGCGGGATGGAACCTGAGGGTGATGGCAGTGCCCTCGGCGCAGGCCGACTGAAGCGAGCGCACGCCGTCGGCGAAGGCCTTCTTGGCCGCCGGGTCGTTGGGGTTGGTGATCACCATCTTGGTCGAGTTGACGAGCTCCTGCATCGCCCTCGCAATCCTGCAAAACCCAATGGAGACCGGTTAGTGGGCGATTGCTTGAACGAAGAAAATCGACGAACAAAGGACGAAGAACGAAGAGCAAAGAGCGAAGAAACGCACCTGGCGGCGGCGTCGTTCATGCGATTGGCGGCCTCCGGATCGCGGGAGGCGGCGGCGACCGCCTTGGCGAGCGCGGCATGCTGGCCCACGGCAATCGATACCGCCTTCAACGCGTTCGCAATCTCCTGCGGGATCCCGAGGAGTGAGTGAGTTGAGCGTCATTTGATCAGCCATAGCGCGGAGTGGAGCTGGCGAGTACGTGAGCGTCGCCCCGGGCCTCGGCAGCGGACAGAGCGGCCAGCGCGTTGTCGACCTTGGCCTGGGACAGCGCCAGACGGTCCTCGGCGCTCATACCGCCCTCGGCCGGCCTCGCCCCCTCCAGAATCGTGTTGGTCAGGTCACCCATCTCGGCGAGCGTTGCGTCCAGCTTGGCCAGTGCGGCGGCGTCGCGAGGATTCCTGGCGACCATCTGCGCATCCGACAGCAGGCCCTGCACACAGCAAACAACGATAAAAACGTCAGTAAATTGAATGAAATCAGGTCTGGTGGCCTGATGTGGACCTTCATCTTGTTAGCGAGGTTGGCCAGGGCGGCCTGCAGGCGCTTGCGCGAGTCGTCGTCGAGGTCTCCGTTCAATCGGGCAACAGCCTCAGCGACCGCTTGGCAGGCTGCGCTGGTGGCGTTGGCGTTGCCGGCAGTGGCCGCGGTCCGGACATCGCGCAGGGAATCGTGGACGGCCATGGCGTCGGCCGTTATGGGGTCCATCGCCGCAGCGGCGCTCAAATCCGCCACGCGCGCCGCAGCCTGCTCCACAGCCGCCATCGCCTGCCAGTAGAGGAATGTAAGGAATTAGTGAGTCTTTTTGCCGTTCCGAGTAAGGCCGAGCGACTGGCGTACCGCTTGCAGCCGCTGGAGAGCGGCCTTGTCGCCGGGCTTGGCCACCACCTCCTTGTAGGCGGCGAACAGGTCGCGCAGGGTCTGCGCCAGCCGCTCGGCCGCGCCCTTCAGGCTGGGGTGCTTGTCCGCCGCCAGCATTCCATCAATTCCCTGTCCGCCCAACATTCCATTCATACTGATGAGTCTCTGATGTGGCTGCAAACGGCGCGCGTGCGTGCATGCGGTTCGGGTACCTCCTTGATCAGCGTGCACGCAGCGGTGGCCGTGGCCTTGTCGGCAGTGGCCAGCGACTCGGCGAGAAGGGCCAGACCCGCGTCGACCTTGGCCCGCTCAATGCCCATCTCAGCAGCGCCCAGCAGCGGACCTGTTCGGTGGCGCCAAACAAGCGCGATCAAAACGTTTGGGTGAACATTTCGCAAACGTTTAGAGAATTCGGGAAAAGGCGCACGTACCGGGGAGGCTGTCCTCGCCGTCCTCCTCAAGGGGGATATCGAGATCGAGACCAGCAAACAGGGTCGACGACGATTCCTTGGTGTAGTAGATGATCTCCTCGATCGCAGAGTTGATCTACATCGAATCAATACCAGACATAGAGGTCAAGCCTGTGCGCGCGTGTGTGTCATGTGTGTCGTGTGTATGATGCGCAGGGTCAAACCTGGTCATGGTAGGCATTCCTCTTGTTCAGTTCGGCTTCGCCGGCTTGGCCTTGAATCAAGGCGGCGGTGAGGTGGATCTCCTGCTCGGGTGCCGTGGAAATGACCTACAAAAGGCCAAAAACACACAACGACATGCGTAAGAATGTGACAAGTAAAGCCCAGTCGACAAGAACAAGCCAGATAAAGAGGGAGGCGATCGCATTCCGTACTTCGTTGGGCTTTTCGAGCTTCTTCTTGAGGATGGGGTCGACGATGTAGTTGACGCGAACGGTCACGATCTTGGAGAGGCTCACCGTCTTGAAGATGTACTCCCGCACCACTTCGGGAATGTCAACCACGCTGTCACCACATCATGAATGTAGACGTCTCAGCACTAGCACGCACCACCGCACATGCGTCACCGCACAACATAGCACGCACGCACACACACGGAATTCCTGACATACTTGCGACAGTCCACCAGCTTGTCGTTCCAGTCCTTGGATTCCCTGGCCAGCCGAATGATTTGGCGGATGTCGTACAGATCGGCCGTTTGTAGCAGAAACACCTGGAATTGAGTGTGTGGTTAGTGTGTGTGGTGTGTGTGGTGTGTGTGTGTGTGTGTGGTGTGTGGTGTGTTGTGTGGTGAGCTGCGCGAGAGGTTGTGGACGTACGGTGCGCTGCATGAGGGACTTGGCGGCGAGGAGGAGCGACTTCTTGGCATCCTTGGAGATGGGATTGTCGGCGATGGTCTGAATGTCGCGGTTGATCGCGATCACGCACTGCTGCAGCTCCTTGGTCGAGCTCAGCATCTCCTGCTCCATCTTCTTGTCCAGCTCGCCCCACATCGCTGCCTTCTTCGTAGCTGTCAAAGACGAAGAAGAAGACGAAGAAGTGAGTGCCATGCAACTCAAGAGAGGAAGAGGAGGCGTGTACCGAGGTCCGCGAGGAACTTCATGGCGTGCAGCAGTGCGTCCGTGTTGAGGGATTTGAGCTGCAATACGCAAATAAAGTTAAGAATAAATAAAGGTTAATGAATGGAAAAAAAGGATCATAAGAAATAAATAGAGGGAGGGCCGAGGAAAGAGATTGGAGTGCACTTGAGATGGAGATCGAATGACAGAGGGGGAAAAGCACCTTGGCACCTGTCTCATCTGCTTCGGTGGAGAAGAGCACACACTGTAGAATACAATCGGCGATGGCCTCCAACACTTCGTCTACGGTGGCCTTGCTCGCCTGCATCTCTCGTTCTTTTGTTGTTTGTAGCACAAAGACAAGGCCTTTATTCTAAATTAATTATTTGTCCGCAGAAAACGGTTTTCTCTTTTATCCTTTTTGGGTCAAATTCGCGTTGGGCTGCAGCTGCCGTGGTGGCGTCGGGCGGCGCGTCCAGCTGAGACCGGGCGGGGCCGGTGGGACGTGACTCGCTGTGTAAACGGTGAAGGAGGGTCCTTTGGTGGCGTGCAACGTGATGCGCTTCACCCGGTCCCATGGGATCGACAGGACTTCCGTCACCTGTGCTAGAACTGGGTTCACATTCTCCACGAGCTGCGCGACGCTCATACCCACATTGCCCACTGCGCGAGCAAGATAGGTAAGATACAACCACATAACGGTCGTCATCTTCGACGTCATCATCACAATCGAGGATAGAGGTACCGGCCACGTCAATGTACGGAACTTTGCTCAACTGCACGGTCGCGGTGCGGCTGTGCTCCTCGAGCACGGCTGACAATGGGAGATCATCTGGCAAGACCTTGGGTAGCTTGTTCATCCGACAAATCTGGGGACCCAGGGCTCTTACGACTTGCGGCAGAAGGTGCCGCGGAGCGCGGAGGCTCGAGTACTGGCGCGCTACCGCACAATAATAATGAGAGATTAGGCATGATGCACTCGGGGTGTAGAGAAAAGGCGCAGCTCTGCAGGAAGAGGTGTACAGGACTCGTACCCCACTTCTTGATGGCTTTTCGGTCCCTGTGGAAGGCCTTCAGGTATTCGAGATCGAAGCAGGCGACGCTCAGCTCGGCAGCCTGCGCGCGCACATTGACCTGGTCTTCGGCAAGAATCAAGGCAACCGCGAGCTTGCCCGACGGTGGAGACCTGAGCACAGCCCAGTAAGTCAGCCCTTCAAATCGCTGACGTGAAGCTGGTAGACGACAAGCTGATGCGGTATGTGACTCACCTGATTGCATGCGGCAACACCGCAACGGAGCGATACTTGGGCTCCTTGTCCAGGTCGTAGTACAAGGAGATACAGACCTGTACCGTCTCGGTGAACGAACTGCAGTGCGCACGAACCACATGTTGAGCCAATCTTGACCACCTGAGTAGCGTGTGCTAGTGAAGACTTGATGTGGAGGTCGTCGTACCACCCGCGGCTGTGTGCGTCAGCGAGCAGCTGAGAGGCGGCATCTCTCAGGCCTTGAAGCGCCCGCGTCCGTACGGCGAAGTGGCGCTTCCACGACTTGTGGCGACGAGCCAGCATGCGGGGAGTCCACTCCACACCCGCTAGCTCCCTACGGCACAGCTCTCGCTGGCAAGTGTTGTTTGGGCTTTAGTGAAAGAGAGAAAAGACCACCACACCACCACAGAGGGGCCCCTACCCCTTTCCCCAATTTTGGAGTTGGCCGTCAGGCCAGTGGGAGTGTTGGTGGTGGTGTGTGGTGGTGGGTGAGGAGAGGGGGAGAGGGGGGGGTGAGGAGAGGGGGAGAGGGGGGGGGTGAGGGTAGTACCCAGAGGTGATTGTCGGAGGAGAGGAAGTGCCAGGCGTGGCATACAAGGGCAGCCTGGCACAAGCTGGCCCGGTCCAGCATGCGCCATATGGCCAACTGCAACTGACATGCTCGAACTAGAAGTTGATGTCGTGTACAGAAAAAAGGCTCCCAAGCATGATCGGCCGGCGCGTACCTCATGCGGCAGCGCTTGTACCGGACACTCCAGTTGCATACTGCCTCGCGCCCTCGTCTTGTTGCAAATAAATGAAATAATTATAAAAAAAGAAGGAAAGGAAAGGAATCTTTTCTTGGAAGGCGTGTAGCGAATGGATCAATCAGGGGGTGAAGATGGAGGAGGCAAGAAGAAGGGATTTAGCATCCCCTCCTTTGAGGAAATGCATAGCCAGGGCTCTGCCGCACCACAGCCCACAATTGATTTGTTCGCAGCTTCCCGAACTTCCAATTCCTCGACTTCGATGACATTTGCTTCTTCTCTGGAGCCGGCAGGGTCATCTTCTTCCGAATCTGTAGTCCGCAGTTCTCACTTTTCAACGTCGCTCGCCCCCGTCTCGCCTTCATTCCTCCGCCGTAGTGGATCGGCGACATCTGCATCCTCCTCCTCCACAACGCTCGCCACCAGTACCTCGACATCGGCTTCATCGACAAGCGCAGGCGGTGCGGGCAGTGCCACCACCGCGGTGGCCAAGTCTCGCTCCAGCTTCTCAGCATCTGCGCTGGTCACCAACGATCCATACGCGCTCAGCTCCCCCACCATGCTCAACGCCCTTCTCGCCGCACACCCCTCACCCGCCGCCGGCGCCTCGTCCTCTTCTTCTTCGTCTACACGCGCCGCAGCTCCCTCTCGCGGATTCGGCCCGCCGCCAGCGCCCGCAAGCACGAGCTCGTCGTCTTCTTCTGCCTCGTCCGCCTCGTCCCCGTACCAGGACTTGAATCCCTACAGGTTGTGGACATCTTCACCCCGCCTCCATTTTCTTGTATTACACCTCACTCACTCGGTGCGCAGTGACGGCCGCCGAGGGCCTTCGCGGCCGCTGCTGGTAAGCACGAGACAGCGCGGCAATCGCCTGCTCAAGGTGCGATGCCGACTCAACAACAACAACAACAACTTGAAGAGGTCTTCCCAGTCTGACTTGGTATTGCGTGATGGAACGATAGTATCTGAACAATGTCAGGTGGGAGTACTCTGAAACTGTGCTGCCAGACTATGTGATGGGCGGGCAGGCGTGCGCTCTTTACCTCAGGTTTGCTTACCCCTCTTTGTCTGCTGTTCACATCCGTTATGTCAGCAATCTCACCGATGTGGCCCACCCACCCACCAATGCAGCATCAAGTATCACTTGCTTCATCCGGAGTACATTCTGACGCGAATGCGACAACTGGGAAGCAAGTTCAACCTCTCCATTGTCCTGTGCTTGGTCGACGTCGAGGGAAGCACTCAGCCTCTCGAGGTCGGCCCAGGCTCTCCTCACATTCTCGCCCGTTCGTCTTTTCTGACCTTACTCTGTATGGCGCTGCTGGTCGTGGTGATGATCGCAGGAGCTGATGTTGCTCTGCACCAACATGGGGTTCACGCTGATCTGCGCCTGGAGTCTGGCCGAGGCGGCTCGATACCTCGAAACCTACAAGGCCTACGAGAACAAGGGCGCCAAGATCATCAAGGTACACGTGTGTCTAGTCTACTATGAACCAACGCACGACGGCCGCTCACACACACACACCACACACTCAACGACGACGTCTCAACGCAACAACAGGAGCAAGTGCAGAGCGGCAATCCGTACGCGGTGCTGTCGGATTGTCTGACGGCGGTGCGCGGGGTGAACAAGACCGACGTGCTCACGCTCTCGTCGACCTTTGGCTCACTCAAGAACATCATCGACTGTTCCATGGAGGAGCTGTCGCTGTGCCCCGGCCTCGGCCCGCGCAAGGTGAAGAACCTCTACGAGACCTTCCACGCCCCGTTCGACCCCACCAAGAAGAAGAAACAGAAGACCGAGGCCCAGATCGAGTCCTTCCTCAGCCGCAAGGTGCGCACCAAGAAATCGGTCGGCACCGAGCCGGAGCAGGCCGCACCGACATCGACATCAACTACCGCCGCCGCTTCTGCGAGCAAGGGCAAGGAGAAGGCGGACGACGACGAACTCGGCACAAACGAAGACGAGGCCAACCCATGATAATCAAGGTGAACACCACCAGAACCTAATAAGGTGTTCTGTGGAAAGAGATTGGACGAAACTTTGCTGGTTGGTTATTGGTGTGAAGTGTTCGGAAATTAATTAATGTACTCCATTTTTTTGGCGGTTGGTCAGGTCTGTCAGTCGGTCGGGGGGCCTAGACTTCGCATAGACGCCGCCGGCGGCGGCTTGTCGATCTCGTTCCGCTGTCTGCCAGCCTCGGTCCCTTTCCACTCTCGGCCCAACCAGCAAATGGCGCGGCAGGCGTCGGGCCGGTTCCTCGGAAGGACCCCATGCAGGTCCGCCGCCCAACGCCCCGCTGTGCGCTGCACATATGGTCGCCGATTGGGTCGCAGCTTTGCGCTTCGGCCTGGCTGCCCATTGGGCTGTCCAGTGTGTCAGGGGACATTGTCTTGGGCGCTAATATCACCGATGAATGGTTGGTCACCAACTGCTGAAGGCAAGCCGCTGGCGCGCTCTCGAAAACTCTGCCCATCATCGCCAAAGTGACGCGCCGCTCGGGTATAAAGTCAGTGGTACTCACTCCATTCACTTCACCATCCTGCTCCTCGTTCGCACACAGCACACTACACATACATGAAGATCACCATCTTCCTACTCGCCGCGCTGCTGGCCATGGCCGCAGCGCAGACCCGGTCGCCCTCGCCCACCGGGGCCGCCTCGCCCACTGGAGCCGCCTCGCCCAGCGCCGCAGCGGGCGCCGGCTCGCAATTCGCCAACTGCAACACCCTGCTCCTCAACGGCACCGGAAACTTCGATATCGTCCTGCTTGGAGCCGCCGGCGCATCACCCTCTGTATCGCCCGCGGTCTCTGGCTCGCCCAGCGCCTCCATCAGCGGTTCGCCTGCGGCTTCTGGTTCGCCGGCAGCTTCTGGTTCACCGGCGGGCGGCTCGCCTGCCGCGTCGGTCAGCGGCTCGCCTGCGGCCTCGGGCTCTCCCAGCGCCTCCATCAGCGGTTCGCCTGCGGCTTCTGGTTCGCCCGCTGCTTCAGGATCTCCGGCCATCAGCCCCTCGACCAATCAGCGCCTGCTGGAGATCAACAACGGGCTGCTGGGCGGCCGCGTGGCCGTCAACGGTGACGCTCGCCTCGTCAACTCCATCGTCGGCGGCACACTCAGCTGCCCCACCCCCTCGGGCGCCATCAGCGGATCGCCTGCGGCCTCCGGCTCTCCGGCCGCTTCCGGTTCGCCCGCCGTCTCTGGTTCGCCAGCCGTCTCTGGGTCGCCCGCCGCCTCCGGTTCGCCTGCGCCTCTGGATCGCCCGCAGCTTCTGCTTCGCCCGCCGCTTCCGGTTCGCCTGCTGCACAGCAGCTGAGCCTGCTGGTGAGTGGCAACCTCGAGATCACCAACTCGCAGATCGCCTGCGGCGGACTGGCCGTGGGCGGCAACGTCGTCGGCTCACCCCTGCTGGGTCAGCCCAACGCGGCCAACCTGACCGGCCAGCAGGCCCTCGCCAGCTCGGGCATCGACTTCGCGGCCCTGCGCCAGCGGCTGCTCGCCACCAGCGACGAGCTCTGCTCACTTCCCGCCACGGGCCAGCTTTCGGTCAGCCAGTTCGGAGCCGCCGTGCTCGATGCCAGCGGCGGAGCCAACCAGACCAGCGCCGGTGCCAACGCCAGCAACGTAGCCATCTTCAACCTCCCCTCGGCCTCGCTGGCCAACCTCACGTCGGTCCTCATCAACGGCACCTCCAACGAGACCTTCGTGATCATCAACGTCATCCAGGAGGCCAACCAGACCGGCGAGACTGGTGGCGGCGTCAGCGGTGGCGGCAGCAGCAACCTCACCCTCTCAGCCTTCGGTATCGAGGCCGGCGGCCTGAACGCGTCTCACCTTCTGTGGAACTTCTGCAACGCCACCAACATCCAGATCAACGAAATCCTCCTTCTGGGCTCGCTTCTGGCCCCGCGCGCCAGGATCAACGTCGACCGCGCCGAGGTCGAGGGTGCGCTCATCGCCCAGGCGCTCACGGGCAACTTCTTCAACCACATCCCCCAGCGCTTCCAGGGCAACTTCTGCTCCACTGCCGCCGGCCAGCAGCCCTCCCAGGCCGGCGCCTCTCCTTCTCCCCAGGCCTCGCCTTCGGCCTAGAGCGACGCTCTTCCCCCGAAACGCTTCCCAATCGCACCCAGCAAATAAAACTTGCTTCTATCCCAACGTAAAACAAAATTTGGGAGAATGTTTCGATTTTACGGAACACACACTTGGTGGGCGCCAAACCGAAAAGCATCAACAGGATCCAGATGAGTGCGGAAGCAAGAGGAGAAGTGGAGATGGAGAAGAAGGAGGAACAGCAGGCAGCTGTTGGTGGTGGTGGCGATGCCACAGCGGCGGATGATGCTGGTAAGGCCGATGAGGAGGAGCAAGAGGCGCCCAAGGTGGAGCAACAGGTGACACAAGAAGCATCTCCGCCTCCGCCAGCCGCGCAGATGCAGAGGGAGCAACAACAGCCCGTGGCAGAGGCCAGCAGGGGCGAGGAGGGAGGATGGGGTGGGGGATGGGGCGGCTGGTGGACGGCCACCTCCTCCCTGGTCTCCTCCGTCACCGAAACAGCCTCCAAGGCGGCCAACCAACTCGGTAAGAGGATCTCTCTCCGCCTGTCATCATCCAACATCGATTTTGATCCACGATTAATCAATTTGTTTTATGTTATTTTTTGTGCCACGTCACCACAACACAGCTGATCAGCTGAACGCGGCCCTTCTGGAAGAGGTCGAGGAGGAAGGCGAGAAGAAGGAAGGAGGACAGCAGGAGGGCGGCGACGATCCCAAGAGCAAGGGCAAGGAGAAGGTCACAGACAGTGACGGCGACGATGAAGACCACGATGGCAAAGACAAAGAGGATCAAGGGGTAATCCAAGTGCTCATTCCCCTGCACCACGTGTCCTGGATGCGTGCCGCGCATGATCGACCATCAGCTTGTCGCTACTCACACTTCCTTGTTTTTGGCTGCAGTTCTTTGACTACATCTCGACGGTCCTCCAGCAGCAGGTGGAGGACGCCGAGAAGGTGAAACAAACAACACCTCCACCTTCCCTCCTCCTTTGTCGCTACAATGGAGCTCATCACAAAGCCTCTTCTATAGAAAGCGACGTCGGTGATCGAGTCGACGATGACGTCCCTGAACCAGTTCTCTCTGGAGCAAAGCGTGGAGATGGGGTAAGCCCCAGAAACAACCACTACTTGAACTCATGAATGAGCAAACCCAACTGAGCCCTTCACAAACAAAAATGTGCAAGCAGGCAAAAGTGGACCATGCAGTCGCTGGACGTGCTCGAGGCCGTGGGCAAGAAGGCCATAGAGACCCTCGAACTGGACGAGAAACAGATTCAGCAGTCCATCGAACAGCTTGCTCTGTCGGTACACGGACTCCTCACACAGTGCAGCACATCACACAAGCCCGTGCCCTCAACGTTCGTGCTTTTGCTCCCACAGGAGGATGTGCCGGGCGGTGAAGAGAACGCGGGAAAGAAAGCGAGTACGCCGGCAGCCGCCTCGCCCAAGCCGGTGGTCCGCAACAAGGTGGTCACGTTCGAATCCAACTTCGAGGACTCCTATGGCAAGGCCCACCTTGAGGTAACCTCAGTCGTTCTTTGCTTGGCTTGACTGTTCCGCGTTCGATGCTTATGATTCCATGGCACAGGCGCTGGAGCATCTGAGCGCCAGCTGCCTGATGATTTTCTACAAGGCCAACCCGCAGGCGCTCAAAAAGCTTTCTGGTACCAGCTAGTCCCGACTCATAATTAGTGATTGAGAGCAAAACTAACCACTTGCTGATCCCAGGTGCGCTCAAGAGGATCGAACAACTATTTAACGAAGACGAAGATGAGGACGAGGAAGAAGAGGAGAGGCAGCTGGATGCAAAGCTTCTCCGTAAGCTGGTACTGAAGCCTTCTCGGTACCAGAGAAGAGTAACCCATGAAGAATCTTAATCTGACTGCCGGCCTGTGATGCATCTCACAGAACAGGAAGGCGCGCATGAAGCGAAAGATCATCGAAAAGTTCGTGGCCACGGCCAAGCAGAGCGCGCAGCAGCTGATCGAAGAATTCGCGAAGCAGTTGAGCACGCTCAAGGGTAAGTCGGCTCTTCCCAATCAGTTTCTTCGTGCCGGCTGATGTGGTGCGAGTGAGACTCACCGCTCTCCTGTGAACGCCATCGCGCCAGCAGCCGCGGAAGGTCAGGAGGGAGTGGAGGCCAAGCAGAAGACGCCGGAGGAGATCTCCGCACAGACGCTGGCCCAACTCGACCACACGTACGATTTATTTCCTCTGTTATGTTGAGACCCAAGTTGGCGCTCACTTTGTGTGCGTGGTGTGTGACAGGTCGAAGGTTGCGATGCTTCGTCTGTCCGAGCTGAGCGCGGCCTCGGTGGAGCTGCTCCTGCGTGTGGCCGAGAGCTATCTTGTGGGTGTCACCTCGCCGGTCGCCATCCACAGGGAGGACACTCCAGAGCAACCGGTCGAGGGCAGCGACGAGGGAGAGGACATCGGCGCTGAAGCTCCCGCACAGGAGGAGCCTGCGGAGAACGCGGATGAGGGCGAGGACGGCGGCTTGAGCAGCACGCCCGCCCTGGCTGCCACCTCCCTGGTCAAGGACCTCACGCAGAGTCTCAAGGACGTCACCCAGGCCTTTTTGGCCAGCATCACCGGTATTGCCAAGGCAGGCAAGGGCGCTATGCAAGCTCTTCCTCCTGGGTACGCGCGCCTCTTCTTCAGCTAGATCTAGCCCACGAGACTCACCCTGTGTCGATCGTGGCGTGTGATAGTGAGCATGACATCAACAAGCTGAGCGCGAAGATCGACGCCAAGGTGAAAGCGCTGAAGAAGGAGGTGGAGGCCAAGTTTGGCAACAGTGCCGTGGAGAACGTGCAGGAGACCAAGAAGCTGTTCGTCAACATCAGCAAGGCCGTCCTCGTCAGCGGCTTCCCGGCACAGTCTGCACCCGCTGCCGTTGCCACTGCTTCGTCGCCTTCGCCTTCCTCGCCCAGCACCGAGCGGAAAGCCGCGACTGAAGAGGAAGCTGTGCAGCCAGCGGCAGAGGAGACCACGGTGCAGGAAGAAGAGGAGCCTGCTGCCGAGAAGGAGGTGGTGGAAGAGGCCGAGCAGCCTAGCGGAGAAGAGAAGTCCGACGAGTGATACCAGCCAGACACGTCGATGTTGTGTGCAACCTGTGCACGTCCAACACGTACACGACTTTTGATTTTATTTTTGATTTTAGTGTAGAACGAAAGAAACGATCCACGATGATGATGGTGCCGCCAGCAGACGAGCGGCAGCGACGAATGTTCTATGGCGTGCTAGGCATGCTTATGTTCGTGCTCGTGCTTATGTTTCTCTCGCAAGGCCGTCGGTCAGGACGCAACCATCCCGAAGATCTCGATCTGGCCTTCAAGTACGATGAAAAGGAGAAGACGCTCACCCTCCACCTTTTCAAGTCACCCATTGAAGAAGACAGCGACGACAAGAAGGAGTTCGCCTCACGGCAGCAAGGCGACGATGCAGAATGGGATGAAGGGGCACCGCAGCCATCTCGTCTGGAGAAGAAGAGCGGGAGGAAAGGGTCGCTAGCGAATGGACTCTTCAAGCGCCTTTCATCAAAGAGCCATTTGTAGAGGGAGAGAGCATTCTCCATTCATCTGAAGAGTTGTACATAATTTCGCTTCCATTTACGCGGAAAGATGGGAGTATCGCTTAGGTGAATCGAAAACACCAACGCTCTGGCACTTACCCTCTCCTCACCTTGCCAAGATGGAAGCAGCGGTTGTGGAACTGGAAGTGGCACCTGAAGAGGGACCCACCTTGCTGATCGCGGTGGAGAACAGCGGGTTGGCATCGTCCGATTCGGCCACAACCTCTATCACGGTGCAATGCGACGAAGATGGGAGAGTAGAAGTGGATCTTGAGGTGGATACAACGCGCCTCGAATCCCTCTACGCTCGATTCAAGGCATCAACGTTTCGATTCGATTTCGGCGATGAGGCCAACCTCGCCACGCTCGCCGCTATTCCCCTCGTTCAGGCCCACATGCGATCGAGATCGACCTTCACCGAGCACGAGCTGTTCAGCATCATCTTCAGGTTCAACCGACCCTACCCCTCCGCCCAAGATGAAGAGCAGAGCGTCATCTCTCGACGGCTCGTCGACGCCGAGTTGCTGGAGGTCGCGACGGGCCTCGTCCTTCGCTGTGTCCTGCGGACTCGCTACCACGATGCTCGTGTCATGATGGCGCACGCGTGCGGTGGCGCACACAACGCGCCCGACCTTCGGTTCTTCCTCGCCCACGACCAGGTCTTCATCGTCCTCCCGCGCCAGCCGCAGCAATCACAGCATCACAACACCATAAACATCGACGTCACCCTGGACCAGAGCCCTGAAAGCGGCCGAGCCTCGCTCGAAGTGCGCCTTGGCGAAGAAGAAGACAGCTGTGACGATGACGGCGACGGCTACGATGGTGGTGGTGACGCGGCTGACGGTGCGAATCCGTGGGTGCTGCTGCGCGTCAACGTCAAGCACGTGATCACCGACAAGGCGAGCGTGGTGGCGGCTCTCCGGGCCATCCTGGGCGAAGCCCGCGACCAGCGGCTCACGCTCCTTGTCCTGCGGCAGCGGTTCGAGCGCGACTGCGGCGTGCCCTTCGGCTGCGCGGGCTGCGGATCGCTTACCTCCTTTCTCAAGAAGCAGCGCGCGATCTTCCACGTCACCGAGGCCCGCAAGAAGAAGAATCTCAAGTCCACGGTCACCCTCGTCTCTTCGTCATCTCCAACGCCACAGCCCAACCGGCCTCCACCATTCCGGAATCGAACAGAGTCGAAACCGCGGGACGTGGGAAGAAGCGCAGGTGGTCGTGGACAGGGACGAGGAGCGACATCGCCGGCGACAGGCAGACCAGGTCATCAGCAATCGGACGGGGCAAGAGGGCGTGGCCCAGGGCAAGGCCGAGGCCGAGGGGGACGAGGGGCCAGGGGCAAGCCAGGGGCTTCTTGAAGAGCCAGCGTCGTGCAGATCATCGTCGGCAACGCCGAACGTCATCCGGCGACGGTGTGGTTATGTAATCCTGCAGAAGGCAATCGATTGCACGATCACCTCGGCCTCTCCACCAATCCTCCCCATCTGTGCGGCACAAGGAGCAATAACGGTTTATGGCCAGGACGTCATCGGAGCGGTGCCATTGGTCGAGGGATGTCACGCAACAAGTGGTGATGTTGTTCCTTTAATGTTGCTCATGGTTCTGGCGGTCCGCGTACGGCCTTGTCCCTTGTTGTGCTGAAACACACAGCGCACACTAAGCCCAGCCATGAGCCATAACCACACCCAAGTCGAAGACCTGCAGGTTCCGAACTTGCGAGTTGTAGTTGGGTGTGTGTGCGTGCCTACTCACTCGGATCCATGCATGTTCTACAGGTACATCGCATGGCCCTGCTGGCCAACGCCATTGCGCTCTTGTCCCGAAAGATGTCTGGTGTCGGCCTCACCCCCCCGGAAGTGAGCCTCCTTCAACTCTACCACAGTGAGCTGGATGCAGAACTGGCGCTGTTCCCTTTCAGCTCTCTCCCCAGCATCCCATCGTCATCATCAATCAATTCCACATCGAGCGCCACTCCGCCCCGTACCGAAACATTGGGGCGAACAAAGAGGTACGACAGGTCATGCGAGCAGTGCACCACCAGGTTCACGAGCCAGTGGCGCAAGGGACCCACTGGACCCTCCACGTACCCCTTGGCCCCTTTCAAGAGCTCTTGGTGGTTATGACCTTATATAAGGTGACGTATGCCCTCCCGCAACACAGGTTGTGCAACGCATGCGGCATCCGGTACAGAAGGGGAAGCGAACGAGCCGCCGCGGGAGCACGGCGACGAAGGGCAGTCACCACCACCGACGCCAGCGATTCCTCTTCTCCCAGTCAGCCACCTTCACGCTGCAGCATCCCCTTTCTCCTAAACTTGAACTGACCAGGGCATGACTGGTGAATTATTATCAAACATATTTTGAGCACAGTCAGCTGGTCTGGAGGTCTTTGTTTTCCACCGATGGAGGGCAGGCCGGAGGATGGAGCGAAGGTTGGCGCTCGGGAGGAGAAGGATGAAGAGATGAAGCAGGTCATTAGCAGGCTCGGAGCCAAGTTTGGGCGGCCGCAGAAGGAACTGGATGAGCTGGTGGAGCGCCTCACGCAGAATTGGATCACGCATCTCTCGCATTGGAAGGCCCTGCCGCAAGCCCAGCGAGAGCAGTTCAAGCTCCCACTACTTCTGCTGCACGAATTGGCCCACATCATCGGAGCAGAAGAGGACGCCGAGGCGATGGCGGTGTGTCCGCCGCCTCAGCGCCTTCAACCAAGCGATCGCGAACGGAGAAGGTGGACAAGAAGGGGAAAGACATCGATGTTGAAGCGCCAGTGAAGAGGGCCAAAATGCATGGTACTCCCTCCTGGATTTATGATTAATTCCTCTATTGCAATTTGATTTATGAAGATCTGTTGTTAATCTAATCAATCGTCTGTGCAGCAGCGAGCGAGGCACTGCCGGAGGTCATCCTCAACCCCAAGTATGCACCGGGCGAGGCGTCGATGGCCGAGGTGAAGGCCACCTTCGATAAGACCATCGGCGATCCCTTCCCGCACGCTCTGCTTCGTGACGTCTTCGATGAGCGCTTCCTCGAGGGTCTCAAGGAGGAGGTGATGGAGCTTCACTACCTCCAGAAGTCGAACGACCTCTACGACTTCCTCCAGAGCAATGACCTCAAGGTTTCTACACTCTCTATCCGTCATGACGTTCGGCTTGGCCTGCACCAGTTGCTCATCTCCTCCGTAGGGGTGCACTTTGCCGCACGTCAGCAAGTTGAAGGACCTCCTCTACAGCGCAGACTTCCGCACTTGGCTGCAAGGCATCACGGGCATTGAGGTGCGGCCACCTCTCTTCACAATGACCTCTTCGCCTCAGAGACCCGGCTCAAGGTTAACCTGATGTCTGCTCTCTCTCCAGGAATTGAACGACACGATCGACATGTCGTGCGCGAGGTACATCGACGGCTCCACTCTTCTGTGCCACGACGACGAGCTCGAAGGCAGGCGCATTGCCTACATTCTCTACTTGGTGCCCAAGGACTGGAAGGAGGAGGACGGGTGTGTATGGCGCTTGATGCGCTTCTTCCTCTTTGCTCTCTCTTCTCGAGTGGTGGATCCTGAAGCGCTCTCCTTTCCTTCTCGGCGCTTTTCTCGACCACAGAGGCACGCTGGACCTGTTTGGCGTGGACGAGCACAACGAACCGAACAGTATCGTGGCCTCCTACACTCCCGCCTGGAATTCTCTTTTCTTCTTCGAGGTCAACCCGGTGTCCTACCATCAGGTGCGTCATCGTCGTCATCATCACCGTCGCCCTTCGGCTTTCGTTCTCTTTCTCTTCTAGGGCTTGGCCGCTGACCCCTCCGTGTTGGGGTTTTGTGCTGTTGGCCCACTCTGCAGGTGGCCGAGGTGCTGTCTGCCGACAAGGAGCGACTGTCGATCAGCGGCTGGTTCCACGGCCCGCCGATCACGCGTCCGCCGCACTACCAGGAACCGCCGCTTCCCGAGACCGAGCCCATCCCCACGCAGCAGGTGGTGACGGTCTCCAGTTCATCTTCGGCCGCGTCGGAAGAGGCGCTCGCCGCCCAGCTGCTGGCCGAGTGGCTCGACCCGATTTACCTCGACCCCAAGAACGTGAAGGGCATCGCCGCCGAATTCGAGGAGGAGCAGAGCATCGAGCTGCACAACTTCCTCAACGCCGACAAGTTCGTGCAGCTGGTGGAAGTGCTGCACGACCAGCCGTGGGACATCTACGGACCGGCCAACAAGCGGCACTACCAGATACTGCCTGACGGCAAGGAGGCACGCATCCTTCCCTGGGTAGCCGGTGTGGAGCGTGGAACTCATCTCATTTTTTTCACTCTTCCTTCACAGAACGACATCGTCAAACAGTGCAAGCGCTTCCTCCACTCGCAAGCCTTCTTCGACTACTTGAAGAAACTCACCCAGGCTGATCTCATCAAGTGCAGCAGCCAAAGTACGACCCGCCTGCACACGGAAGACGTTGTTTGTTTTAGAATCCCTTCATTTTCGGCTTCACGTTGTCGTAGTGGCCGTGGAGCTCGCTCTCTGACTCTTCTGCATTCGTCTGTGCCGACAGTCCGTTGCTTCCGGCCAGGCGCCTACACGCTCGTCCACGATCAAGCCACCGAGGAGATGGCGCTCGACGTCACCCTCTGCTGTGCCACCAACAACATTCCCCTGGTACACTTTCTTGCGCGGCGGCTCGGGCTACACCACGTCAGCGCACTCACGCGTTGGTTGCTCACTTTCTTGTGCTTTGTCGTCGCTTGTAGGAGAGCGGTGGCCAATTGATCTACATGGACTCAGACACGGAGCTGCTGACCGTGCCGTGCAACCCCAACTCGCTGGCGCTCACCTTCAGGGATCCCGGCACGATGCGTTTCATCAAGTACATGAACCACCACTGCCACGATATCAGATACGACTTCTCTCTCATCTTCAAGGAGGAGAAGAGCGATGAAGATGATGACGGCAACGCTGAAGCAGATGACAACGCCGCCAACAGCGACGAAGAGGAAGCTGATGAGTGACCACCCTTCACCATCAGAACAATTTCTTTGACCTTTCCTTGCATTTCTTTTTCTCTTCACGGAGATGGAAGGCCCAAAGATGCTGGTGGGCAGTCGCGCGTTGGATGCGCTTGATCACCATGCCCAGGCCATCAAGCAGCGCAAGAGCGCAAAGGCCCCTTCCCAAAACGCGACCACAAATGCCCTCGACTACGGCGTGGGGTGGCTCGTTGGCCCTACCTCTGCGGAAGCCCTGATTAATTGCATAGCCTGCACCGAATTCGCGAACAAGGAGCTTGTGGAGGCTGGTGGCAATGTGGACCTGGTCGCTAATCCACCGAATTGGGAGGAAGAATCGAAATTCGTGGCTTCGGTCCTGCCCCAGGGGCTCTCAGCACGCGGCCTCTACTTCTGCTTCGTGGACGACTCGAACGTTGAGCAGAGGGAAGCACTCCTCAATCGATTCTTCGAGAAGAACGCGCAGGCCCTGCGCTCCATCTTCGCCGCCAACGCCTCTGCTGGCAGCACCTCCATCTTCGTAGCGGCCAAGGCGCTGCACCCGACCGAAGAGCAGCAGGACGAGGCCCACGCCCGCCCCGCCTTCTACCGCCTGGCCCTGGGCCAAGACGCGGCCTCGCCGTCGTTGGAGCAGGTGTCGAACGTGGAGGTGGCCAAAGCCGGCCAGGTGCTGCGCGACTTTGGTCTCTTCCGCACGCGCCTCAGTCTCCCTGTCCGCGCTAGCGACCTCGGTTCGTAGTACTCCCTGATCAACTGCAGAGCAGCCACTGATGGTCGTGAACGCTATCATTCTACTTCTAACCGCACACACCGCACACACCGCACACACCGCACACACCGTACCACTTGAGCAGGCGCTCTGCAGGAGCAGGTGGAGGCGATCGAGGCACAGATCAATGGCGACGGGGCTCACTTTCTGTTCCCGTCCGGCGCTGACAAGGGAGCCGCGCTGGCGCTGCTCAACCGAACTACCAACGCGTCGTTCCCGGCCAAGGAGTTCCAGAGCAAGGCCAAGGCCACTAACAAGGTTTGCGAGGCTCCTGTTATCAGCTTTGGCACCAACGAACGAAGCTGAAGCCGACACAACTGTTTCCCTCTGTCTTCAGGGAGAGGCACCACAGGACAACAGCACAGTGCCGACTGCTGTCGAGGTCAAGCTCTACACGTCGCGGTCCAGCGGTGGCGCCAAGGTCGCGGCACCGGTCTTGAGCTACGCCCCGGCCGGCAGCGGCGGCGCAACGGAAACACAGATTCACTACGATCTGGAGCTGGACGCTCTCGCCTACGTTCCGCTGTCGCAGGTGAACACAGTAGTGCCCAATCCACATGTCAACAGTTACTGTGTGCCTGACCGTACAATCGTATGTTGTGTAGACGACAAAGGTGAGCGAGGTGCTGAACAGCCTGGCCGCCAGCCTGACGGCTCAGCTTCGCCAAGCGGCCGCCTTCATTCGCCAGCTGAGTGCGTCCGCCACACCGAGCACCTTCAACAAGGTGCGATCTAGTATTACTACCGGCGCGCGTGCGTGTGTAAGCGTGGCGTAGCTTAGCTTAGCTGAGCTTGAACTGACCCCAATTACATTCACCAGATGCGGGCCTACCATTTTTGCCCGCTCGACCTCCCACACGTCATCACCCTCATCTACCCGGTGGGCCAGTACGGCTGGGAAGATTATCTGGGTACTGAACGAGAGGCTCGGCCTAGCGTGTATGGTATATATTGGCCAATGGGGCGTGGCTTCTGACTTTCGTCGAAACATCTTTGTCGACGGCGTGCGATCGCACACGACAAACAAACAACGCAGGGTCCTTCCGTCAGCAGCTGCATCGCAAGCTGCTGCTCCCCTTGGATCGTCCGCTGCTCAAGAGCACCAACTCGCTGCTCCTCGACCCCGTGCCGCCGCCAGCAGAAGGCGCCAGCCGTACGCGCGCGTTTCCCGCTCCCCGCACTCGAGAACAATGCTGGTGGACCCCGCACAGTGCTGACGTCACGTTCCCCCCACTGCCAGTGCATTTGCGAGACGTGCACCGAACGCTGGGTCCCTCTGGAGGTACGCTTGCATTCCTTGGTAAGGAGCGGAGTAA
Organism: Acanthamoeba castellanii str. Neff; assembly: GCF_000313135.1. Classification (NCBI taxonomy): domain Eukaryota; phylum Discosea; order Longamoebia; family Acanthamoebidae; genus Acanthamoeba; species Acanthamoeba castellanii. Next base: position 76,675 of record NW_004457391.1, read on the forward strand.
TGGCCGCGTCACTGACCAGTGCCCGCTGCAGTGGGCGGCCGCGTACATCTGGTGGACGGGTCCTACGAATACTATCACTACTTGCAGGACAATTTTGATGACCGGGTACGTACCTGTTACTTGACCTCAATTATTTTGCTCAATTGGCTTTGAGCTTTCTTTTCGATCGAAGTGGTCAAACACTGACTTCGGTGGAAATATTCCTTGAAAAACAAACAGGGCTGGGGCTGTGCGTACCGGAGCATGCAGACCATCTGCTCCTGGATTCGTATTCAGGGCTACAGCCAGCTTCCAGTTCCCACGCACCGGTACCATCGTCATTCAGCCAACAAAACCGGCCCAGCTTCGAAAAACAACTCACTCCATTCCATGCGCGCCGACAGAGAGATTCAGCGCATGCTGGTCGACATGAAGGACAAGCAGTCGTCGTTCGTGGGGTCGAGGGAATGGATTGGCGCGATCGAGATTCAGATGTGCCTGGACAAGCTCTACGGGGTGCGCATGATGTGGTGGTTCATCATCTCTCCCAGTGCTGCAGCTCACAACACTACTATTTTGGTGCCGTTGCCGCAGCTGTCGTGCAAGATCTTGCGTGTGAGCTCCGGTGCCGAGTTGGCCTACAAGGGCGCCGAGTTGGCGCATCACTTCGACACACAGGGCACTCCTGTCATGATCGGTTTGTCTCCTCACCGCACACGCTCTACCGCACACGCTCTACCGCACACGCTCTACCGCACACGCACACACGCACAATGTGCAGGTGTTTGTGTTCTGGCCTGATCGAGTGGCGTCGCGTTGCAGGTGGTGGCGTGTTGGCGTACACGCTGCTCGGCGTCGACTACAATGAGGACTCGGGCGCCGTCAAGTTCCTCATCCTCGATCCGCACTACACGGGCGCCGACGTGGTCAAGTCCATCACCAAGGACAAGTGGTGCGGCTGGAAGGACGCCTCTCTCTTCCGCAAGGACTCATTCTACAATCTCTGCATGCCCCAGCGGCCCAGGGAAATATAGGCGCACCCCGACACCTCGTCTACAACCTCTCATCGCTCAGGGCTAAGAGCCGAGCCACCGTGCGCTGGGCCCATTGGTCGGTCATTCGTTGTTAGGACCAATTGGACCGGCTCGGGGTGAGCCATTAAGGCTGTGTGCGACCTAAGGTCCGTTTGCAACTTCACATGGTGGTCTGCGCCTATGGGCCATCTGTTGCAAGGGGGCAGCCTTTTTCAGCGCGGCCTCAACCTTTGTTTCTGGTGGTAGAGTGCCAGGAGTGTAACCAGTGCACTTTCTCTCTGCTGGGCCACGTTGCCAGTGCCTGCTGACCATCAATAAATATGGCCCATATGCTCACTCCATTCTTCACTCATCCACCCAACAAGCCACCTACCAGCGCTACCAACCCTCAACCATGAAGCTTCTCTTCTGCTTGGCCGTTTTTGCCGCCTTCATCCTCTCCTGTGCCTCTGCTCGTACACATTCACCACATCTCCAACTGCTATGCACCCAGTACACTAAAACACAATCGCACGACAGAGAGTTGCACGGCGTCGCTCAACCAGACGCGCCAGGCCTCGTGGGTGGACTCTGAGCAGTTCCCGCGCTCCCTGTGGACCGTCGAGATCCGCAACACGGGCCAGCAGGCCGTCACCAACGTGCTCCTCTCCATCCAGGGCTCCATCAACCAGATCTGGGAGGTGGTGCTGGTCAACGACAGCCTCTACCGCCTGCCGGACTGGCGCCTGCAGGTGGGCGGCATCCCGGCGGGCCAGAGCCACGTGTTCGGGTTCATCGTCAACAACAACAGCACGGCGGCGCCCGTGTCGCTGGTGAGCGTCCAGTGCGGCAACGTCACCGTGCCCTCGCCCTGATGACTGCGATGAGCAGTGGCCACGAGCACTCTCTGACCGCACTCGCCAACAAAGCCAATCTAATTCGTTCCTTCAACCAAATGCCATTGCTTCGTACCAATTTGGCTTGCCAAGGTCAGAATTCATTGTATTCGTTTTGTCGCTTGGCCAGACGCGAGTTCCGGATGCCGTAGCCCAGGTAGATGCACAGCCCGAGGGCCAGCCACCCGAACAGACGCCACCAAGTGGCCTGCACCCAACAACACACCCGAACACACACACACACACACACTTGTGAGCCCACAGCACACGGCGATCACCACCCGAAGGTGGGGAAGGTGCGAAGTTATTGGGTGGTACGTACAGCGGTCAGGTTGGCCATGAGGTAGATGTTGCTGAGGATGCCCAGGATGGGGGTCAACGGCACCAACGGGCACTTGAAGGTCTCAGGCACGAACGTCTGCGTACTGTTGGTGTGTAGTAAGGACGCACACGCACATAACACAGGCACCACCGCACGCACACGCACGCACCACCGCACACAACACAAATTATGACAAGCTTCAAAAGTCAGTGCGTTGCTGCGTCGAAGGTGCAAAGGGAAGGCGGGGCCAGCGTACGTTTTGAAGAAGTAGGCGATGGGAAGGACGGCGAGCAGGCCAAAGATGGCGGCGCTGTAGGGGTGGTCCCTGACCAACAGCATGAAGCACACGGCCGAAGTCGTCACCAGGCCCAGCACCATCATCACTACGCCAAGACAAACACAGCACAGCACAGCATAACCGACATACATCGCACACGGCACGCAACGCAACTATCAGAGGCCGGCGCGTGTCAGGGCGGTAAGCGTGGGTGGTGGGGTATACCGGGGGTGATGGAGCCGTTGGGCTGCTGGTAGCGGGTGGTGAGGACGCACGCGCAGACCATGAGCATGGCGAAGAGCGAGCCGATGGAGACCATGTCGGCCAGCACCTCGATCTTGACCAACAGGGTCAGCACCGTCGCCATGGTTCCTAGAAGTCGACGTGGCAACTGTGAGAATTTCTTTTCATTTCGTTTCTTGTTTCGTTTCGTTTCGTTTCGGTTGTGCTGTGCTGCGTACCGGTGACAATGCTGGCCGGAAGGGGCGTGTGGGTCTTGGGGTGGATGTACGAAAAGATGGGCCACATCAGCCCTGCGCGCGATCAGGTCAGCGTGCGTGCGGTGTGTGCGGTGCGTGCGTGCGTGCGTGCGGTGTGTGCGTGGCGTTGTTTCTAGGTACTTACCGTCTCGGGCCATGGTGAAATAAATACGCGGGAGATAGAGAAGGCCGCCGAGGATGGAGGACGTAAGCGCCGCAAAGGCCCCGATCGAGATAATCACTTGCGCCTGCGCGTATGCCAAGAATGTGTGGCGATGAGTTGAATTGCCAGGCAATTGACGTGTACAGACGAGAGCGCGTCGGTAGTTAGGTAGGTACCCAGCCCAGCCCGCGGGCGGCAAACGCGGATGAAAGCGGCGACTCGAGGTCGATTTCGTCGTACTTGACCTGCGACCACGTCAACGACCTCTCAGGCGCGCCCAAGTGGCAATATCGGCTGGCGGGTAGTGGTGCGTACCATGAGGGTGATGACGGCAGCCACGCCGCTGTAGAGGACGCCCGCGATGGCCAGGCAGGCCATGATTCCTGGTATACGAAGAGGAGATGTGAGCAGGCCGAAGAGCTGTGGAAAATAGTACCCGATACATGTATATTTTTAAGTATATAATGATATAGTAATATATATTTTGAAGAAGAACGAACCGATGGGGAGATCACGTTGTGGGTTGTTGCACTCCTCGGCGGCGGCCGAGATGGAATCGAATCCGATGTAAGCGAAGAATATGAGGGCCGACCTGGTCACCACGCCACGCAATTGCCGCACACGCCAGGCATTGATGATTAGATGACGCGAACAGTGAAGAGGACGGGACAAGCTCTGCACAACTCTACCCGGAGAAGATTCCCGAGACGCCGTAAGGCATGAACGGCTCCCAGTTGTCGGGATCGGCATAGAACGCGCCTGTGTGTGCGTGTGCCGTGTGTCGTGTGTGTCGTGCGCGTTGCGTGTGTCGTGTGTGTGAGAGTGTTAGCCGGATCTGATCAGCTCGCTGGAGGCCAGAGGAGGAGTGGTACGCGCGTACCGAGGACGATGATGAAGAGGATGGAGAAGACCGTGGTGCCCACGATCAGCCCGTTGAAGTGAGACGACTCTTGATACCAAAGCAGATGACGACTAACGGCCGATGGTGTGGGTCAGGCCATTATAAAAGCAATAAATATATAAATAAATAAATAAAAGAGGGCTGCGGTACTGGTGAGCACGACGACCGACAGGGCGGCGGTGATGTCGACGTCGCACGGGCCCACTTGCCAGTGGGTGAGGTAGAGCGGGTAGTCGATGCCCACCCCCGTCAGCATACCGCGCACATACCCGCTCCATCCCCTATTTAACACAGGCGCGTGGGCAGAGCGTGAGCAAGAGGCCGTGTGGTGGTGGTGGTTGCATGGCAATAAGCGAAAGAAGTGTTACCGAGCAACGGCAGCTGAGCCAATCATGTACTCCAGCGTGAGATCCCAACCAATGATCCACGCAGGAAACTCGCCCACCGTCGTGTACGCGTACCTAGAAGCACGAACGACACTCACGATCAATGAGACATGCACGACACGACACACACACCACGCACGATCGTGGGGCAGGCGCGTACGTGTAAGCTGACCCAGAGAGGGGTATTCGGGCGGCGAACTCAGCGTAGGAGAAAGCGGAGAAGACGCACACCACACCGGCAAACGCGTAGGAGAGCACGATTGCTTTGTGTTTTGTTTTTTTGGTAGTTAGTTACCACTTCAAGGTGGTCAACCGGTGTGGTGTGTGGTGGGTGATGTACCGGGTCCTGCCTTGAGACTGGCTGCAACGCCGGTCAGCACGAAGATGCCCGCGCCCATCATCCACCCGAGCCTAAGTACCATGTTCCGGCCCGCGTCAGAATTCGAATTAAAAAGAAAATAAAATGCAAAATAAATACGACGGGTGCCAAGTGACGGAGAGAGATGATGAGGATGAGGATTATGATGAAAGATGAAGTGGAGATGGGCGCGGGATACCCGAAGAGGACGAGTTCGTAGAGGTTGAGGCACTTTTTGAGGGACTTGCCGTCGTCGTCGCGGTCGGCCAGCGCCTCCTCGACGCTCTTGGTGCGGAACATGGTGCGGCCCACGCGGCGCCAAAGGCCACTGCCCGGCCAGGCGTCGCCCGACCCACCCAACGGCGCCATCTGTTTATACGCCGGCCCGCCCGCACTCATCTTCTTCCTCTTCTTCCGCCGGTGGTCAACTAAAATAAACAATAAATAAATATAAGAATAAACGAGAATGATTTCCTGAATTCTCATTTTCCATATTTTTGTTATTTTTAATATAAATACTTTTTACATCTTATTATTTTTTGTGGCTTTTTGATCGTCCGAAGAAGCTTCTTCTCAGATGTCGATGAGCTTGGTGAGCTTGGTGCCCATCTCCTTGACCGACCGCGGGCTGGTGGGGAGGAAGGAGGACGTGACCGGCAGGAAGCCGCCGCTCTTGTTGCCCTTCTGCCGGATGCGCTCGCGCTCGCGCTCCCACTCCTCCTCCTTGGCGGCCGACCGCTTGCCCTTCTTGCCCTTCTTGTCGGCCTTGCGCGACGACGATGATGAGGTCACGGACGACGACGACTCCCGCAGCGAGCTGGCCGCCAGCGAGCCTCGTCGTCCGCCGCCGCGCCGCGATGACGCGCCGTCGTCGTCGTAGTCGCTGCCGCCCTCGCGGTCCGTGCTGTCGGAGAAGTCGTCGGTGTGGTCGTCGTCGGAGCCGCGCACGCTGCCGCGGCTGGTGACCCGCTTGGGGGCCTTCTTGTCCCGCTTCTTGTCGCGCTTACGGTCCTCGTGCTGCGATCGCTCGCGCTCCTTCTGCTTCTGCTTCTCCATGAGCATGCGCTCCTTCTTCTCGTTCTTCTTCATCTTGGAGTACTGTCGCTCGAGCTGGTCGCAGCCGTCTTCGATCGTCTGCGCTCACACGCACACGTTCACGCCAACACAGATCAGACGACAAAACGTTGTGTCTTGTGTGTCGTGTGTGTCGTGTGTGTCGTGTGTGTCGTGTGTGTCGTGTGTGTCGTGTGTGTCGTGTGTGTCGTGTGTGTCGTGTGTGTCGTGTGTGTCACAGCCGCACGCAACGCGTACGAATTTCTGGAGCGGTTTGTCCTTGCGGTCCATGCCCTGGCGCTCCTCCAACTTCTCCAGCTTGTGGATGATGGTGTCAAAGTTCATTCGCGCATCGGGATCGGTCAATCGACACCGGATGATGAGGTGGTTGAGCATGAACGTGGAGAAGCCGCACGCGTTGGTCATCTCCATCACTATCCAGCCGTAGGCCCAGAAGTCACCGCTGTAGCTGTAGTTGCCCTTGTTCAGCATCTGTTGCCAGGCCTTGTTAGCGTCACACCATCGCACACATCATCGCACGCACGCACGCACGCACGCACGCACACACGCACACACATGCGCGCACACGCCGCACATGGCGGCGTTGCTTACCTCGGGAGGCAGATAGGCCTTGAGATAGGATTGGTTCGTGTTCTCCGGGAGGGGTACTTGCTCGGGCTGCTTGTACAGATCGAAATCGGAGATGATCAGGCGCCACTTGTTGTCTCCGTCGCTAAGACGTTTGGCCTGCCGCAAGCAACCAATCAATCAGCCAAGTACGTCAGTCAGTGCGTGTGCGGTGGGTGTGTGCGGTGGGTGTGTGCGGTGGGTGTGAGTGCGTGCGTACCAGGATGTTGCTGACTTTGAGGTTGCGGTGGATGAGGCGATTGTGGTGGAGGTACTGCATGGCCTTGGCGATCTGCAGGGCGTACTCGAGCGTGTCGAGATAGGTGAGGCCGTAGTTGCGGAAGATGTCCATGAGCCCGCACTCGCAGCGCTTCATCACCATGCCTGCGTAGGGCCATACGCAGAGTTGCGTTTTTTGTTTTAGTCACCACACAACACGACACGCACGGCGCATGTGACCGCACACGACGCGCGCGAGCGGTGCGTACCGAGTCGGTGATCGGGGGTGTGGATGTAGCCCTTGTACTTGATGAACCCCTTCTGCTTGCCGATCTTCTTGACGATCTCCGACTCGCGCGTCGACCCCGCGAACGGCTTGTTGAACAGCTTGACCGCCACCTTGACGCCGTAGTTGTTCTCCTGATCCTCCAACCCGAGCTTGGACACCACGAACAGCGACGCCTCGTGCACTCTGCGCACCAAGTCAAAGCCGTGCGTGAGGCGCGTGTGCGTTGCTGAAATATTGTTGGGCCAGCGTACTTGGAATTCCTGCCCTCGCCGAGCAGCTTGTCGTAGAGTAGCAGGGTGCCGACCTTGATCTTGAGTGCGTCGAACGAGTCGACCTGGAAGGGCTTCGACATGCCGTCGTCGATCATCGCCACGAAGCCCGGCATCCCTGCGTCGCGCATCGACTGCGTCATACGACCCATCAGTCGTGAATCATCACAGCCTCGAAGGGGAAGAGAGAAGAGAGAAGAAGATTGCGCACTTCGTAGTCGTCCCGCTTGAGCAACAGATCGCCGGCCTTTCGTATGGCGATGGCGACGAAGATGGGGAGGACCTCGTTGGCGAAGACCAGAGTCTCGCTGTGGAGCACGTCGAACACGTAGTAGGAGAGGATGTCGAAGACGAACACGCGGATGGCGATGAGCCCGACCCACAGCACGCACCCGCCGAAGTAGCAGTACTTGGCCGTCGTCGATGCCGACCGCGTCAACCGCCCAAATCGATTCCTAGCAACACACATGACACACCGCACACACCGCACACCGCACGCACCGCACACACCCTATGTAAATGGAACGAAAGGTAGAACGGCAAAGCGGCGTATATGATCGTACCGATAGGAGACGAAGATGAAGACGCACACGATGACCAGGACCATGTTGAGCAGCGAGAAAATGACGGCGTAGAACTTGTCGACCGCACTCGACGCCTGATCCCGCACGGCGTAGTTGACCTGGAGCCACACGACGAAGAAGAAGCCGAGGTACCCCAGCACGATGAAGCCCATCTGCCATATCCGGTAGACCTGACGCTTGATCTTGTTCAACCTGTCGACGACGTAGCATTGATGATGATGGATCAGATCAACCCATGCGATTCTAACGCACTTGCGCGCGGGACAGTACCAGTGGAGGACGAGTAGAATGGAGATGGTGTAGGAGAGCAGGACGGGAATGTAGCGGTTCAGCACATACTTGGCGCCCAGGTCCTTGTGGTAGGTCAACACGATGCGCACTGTGCGTGTAGAGCAGCAAACGTCAAGCTAGTGCGTACGGTGGTGCGTGTGCAGTTGTGCGGTGGTGCGTGTGCGTGTGCGTGTGCGTGACCGGAGGTGGCGCGTACCGACGGCCTGAGCGATGACGCACAGGTAGAAGGTGAGGAGAGCGGCCTTTTTCCAGGGCTTGAGGATCTTCTTGCGGGCCAGGTTGCTGTACAGCTCGAGGCCCAGGATCTCCAGCACCATGAGGCCGTAGAAGATGAAGTTCAGCACCCGGAACGTGATGTGCGCCTTGAACCAGACATACGGCACGTCCACGATGGGGTCCAACACACTGTGAAGCCAAATAAAGAAGTATTCTATTTAAATACATAAAATCGTTTATTTAAAAAACCTAATCCTAAATCTTAATGGAAGATAAACCATATTTGAATTTGTGCCTAAATGCGACCAAAAAACAAGGGGTACGACTCTCCCATGTCGAGACCACCATCATCAGAAGACATGGCCGAAGCAGGTTATGTAAGGAACTCAACTCGAGTTGGTCCTCGCCGTCTGCCAAACAGCAGTTCGCTTCCTCTCTCCTTCGATTTTCAGGATCGATTGCACTTGCGCAACAGTAACGGACAAGAAGTGCTTCTGCTTTCTTTTTTTCCGCGGACAAAAGAAATCACTCCGAAAAGAAAACCTCCGTGAAAATGAGTCGAGAAAACAAACTTTATTCAGTTCTCCGCCACCACCTACGTACACCTCTTCTTCCTTCTTCTTTCACCCACGGATGTGCCCGCTCACCACCTACTCCAAACAACCAGCCGATCGCACGACCGAACGTTGTTGGCGCCAACTGCTAGGCGCTGTCGTCGTCGTCGCTCTCGTCGCGTGGGTAGCTGTAGTACGAGGAGCCCATGTCGTGACCGGGAATGGCGACGGCGGAGAACTCTCGTCGCAGCACCAGCTCCTCGGCCAGTGTCTTCCTCGGACCCTCGCGTCCCTCCACCGCTACACGACGCACACGCAAACACGACACACACGACACACACGACACACACACACACACACACACACACGAGCAAACAACTGTAAGTGCGTGGTCTGGAAGGAAGGCAAGGAATGGATGGATGAAGAAGAAACAATAACGTACCTTGAAGCTGCGATTTTATGGTGCCGATGCACTCGTTGATGGTGAATTCGATGTCACAGTGGTTCTTGATGATGGACAAGTGCTTCCACGTCTCCAGTTCGCCCTCCCTGATGGCCGCAGCGACTCTCGCCGACGTGGGGTTGGAGAGGAGGCCCTGGAAGCTCTTGAGCTGCAGGCTCAGGGGCTTGATGGTGATGTCGCCCTCGTACTTCTGCGTGAAGATCGACAGCACAGACGATATCGGACCCGGCAGGCCCACCGCGGCCACATTCTGGGCGTAGTGCTTCAGCTCCGCCTTGGTGAAGTGGATCAGCTTGGTGAGCGGGTTGAGCTCCCAACCTGCCAGGAACCGGCGACATGCCGCCAAGAGAGGTGAGCTACCACCACGGACGCGACACACACACAACACACACACACAACACACGTTTGAGAACGGTACCGATGGTAGAAAAGGGGATGACGTGAGGGTTGACTTGCGACACGATGAAATGGTTGACGTTGAACATCTCGGCGAGCTTGACCATCGGGAGGTCCAACTCCAGCGAACCGTCCTGCCAGGTGAGACCCTCGGGGTAGTAGGTCACGATATTACCTGCACCCCCCCCAAGCGGCCGCGCACCATTACATTAGACTGCAGCACTCGAGGTGCAGGCTGACAGAGGCGCGGCGGAGGGTTACTGTACCGCTCTTGTCCTTGGCCATGAGCGCGACCGATTCGAACACGAAGGGAATGGCGCACGAGGCCAGGCAGGCGGACCACATGAGTACGTGCGGGGCGGTGAGGTAGTTGAGCAGCGTGGGGTACTCGTTCTTCGAGGCGGGGGTGACGCTGATGTTGACGATGCGCCCGGTGCGCTGGTAGGCCTCCAGGAAGGTGATGTCGCCGAGGTTGGCCTGCAGGGTGTGCTTGAGCACGTTGATGTCGAGCAGAGTGCCCTGGGTGAAGAATCGCTTGGTCCTGCGCGCGAAGGAGCTCGACATGAAGCCCTGCTTCGACTCAGCCTCTTTCTTCTCGAAGAAGTTAAGATTCAGGTAACCCTCTACGAAAAGAACAGAACAACGAACATCAGCATTGATCACTGGTGCGTGTGCGGTGGTGTGTGTGTGTGTGTGTGTGGTGTGTGCGTGTGTGTGTGGTGTGTGCGTGTGTGGTGTGTGCGTGTGTGCGTGTGTGCGTGTGTGCGTGTGTGGTTCAAGTACCAACAAAAATGTTAGGCATTTCTTCGTCGGTGACGGAACCCACCACGGCGGCTACGATGGAGCCGGCCGAGGAGCCCGAGATGACGCGGGGCAGAAGGCCGTTGGTGTGCAGGGCCTTCACCACGCCCAAGTGGTACATGCCGAGCGTAATGCCGCCCGAGAGCAAGAGCGCCGAACGCCCGAGCGAGTGGCGCATCTCCAGGAAGAAGCGCAGCTTCCGCTTCAGTATCATCTCCTCGGTCGAGTCCTCCTGTTGCGGTGACGAATTTGAGCGGTCAGATGGTGGTCGTCAGCCGAGCGAGAACCCGAGTCAAAGACAGCCGTCCCACTAGAGAGGCGGTAGGTGCGCACCCCTCGCAGTTCGGCGGGCGAGTACGGGACAAGGGGCGTATATAACACGAAACGCAGCGACTTACAGACCTGGTTCGAAAACGAGCAGTGTGTGAAGAAATGTGTCATGTGCATGACGTGAGTGCCGTGTCGTGGTTCAAGCGATTCATGACTCGTACCTGGTCAATGTATTCCTCGACCACATACTTGGTGCCGACGTGCGAGCGGGAGAACAGGTCGGCATGCCCAACGCCGCCTTGCCTCTGTGTGCGTGTGTACAGAAAGCCGGCCAAAGTAAGCCAACCAACATTGACGTGTGGGCGCGCGAATGGCCTCGTCGTCGATGTACATGTCTACGTACGCGAAGCAGGCCCTTCCGCAGGTGCCACATGAGACCCTCGGCATCGTTGGTCTGCATGAGGTGGTTGAACAGCTCGGTCTTCTGCTCGATCAGCTCGTGGTCAAAGTAGGGCGACTGCTTTTCGGTCTTCCACTTCTCGTTGCCGACCACCTCGTCGAGCTCCTTGGCCAACTTGGCCCACTCGGCATAGGCGGGGGCTTTCTTCATCTCTCGCCTCAGGGAATGCTGGCGCGAGCCTGGTGCACAATCTCTAATTAGTGCGCGCCGCCATCACACCACACGCCGCACGCACGCACGCGCAACACACGGCGCACGACACACATCGAGCAGAGGGCCGCGCACCTAGTTCGTAGTAGATGAAGTGCAGAATGCTGTATAGTTTGGCGATGATGGCGGCGAAGACCTGGAGGGAGGCCACCAGCAGGAGCCTCTTCACGAGCAGCTTCGGGGCAAATATGATCCTCAGTGCGCTCAGGCCGGTCGACAGCATGGCCAGGGCCATCTTCATCAACTGTGCACAATTTCGCACGCGCGCACACCACCGCCATCACACCACACGCCGCACGCGCACAATTTAGAGGCTGATCGTGGGGGGAAAACTGCGGTCGCAAGCACCTTCTTGCGGAGGGCGTGAAAGGCCGTGAGGCGAGAGGAGATGTCCACGGGCAGGCCCTCGACGGGGAATCCCATGGTGATCCCCACGCATCGCATCCAGGCCATGTCGGGCGCGTTCTTCGCCATCATCGTGTTCCACCAGCTGAGTTGAGCGCACGCACAAATACGAGTAAGAGGAGGAGGAAGAAGAAGAAGAGGAGGAAGAGCTTTGCACGCGTGTGCAAGGGGAGGAAGGGGCGTGTGCCTTTGTATGAAGGCGATGAAGGCGAGAAGAAAGGAGGTTGGCAGGAGTCGCCGCCACGTCGGCACTCCGCTTCGGTGCGCGCCCAAACTGGATCCGAACCCGGCCGCCATGCTTGCCGTCGTTGTCGTTGTCATGCCACACGAAGCCATCTATTTTTTTTCTTTTTTTCTGCTCAAGATGACGCAAAATCGAAAATCAAAATGGAATCTCGCCCCCTCCTAAATTTGAAGGAAGTTCACCGTTGCGTTGGGAGGCGTACCAAACGGACGAAATTTGTACAAATCGCAGGAGGGGGAGCTTGGCGGCAGCTTTTCTACACCCGTTGTATTTTCCAGATACAGCCGCAGCTCCTCTTCTTCAATTTACTCGAGTCGTTGTCTTGTGCTTGGTGCTCAAATCTGTTTGCACCTACGGCTGCCTAACTCCTGTGGTACCTCACCTTTCTTTTCT
>NW_004457391.1:89213-90487 GCF_000313135.1 Acanthamoeba castellanii str. Neff
CGCCATCACACCACACGCCGCACGCACGCGCAACACACGGCACACGACGACACATCGAGCAGAGGGCCGCGCACCTAGTTCGTAGTAGATGAAGTGCAGAATGCTGTATAGTTTGGCGATGATGGCGGCGAAGACCTGGAGGGAGGCCACCAGCAGGAGCCTCTTCACGAGCAGCTTCGGGGCAAATATGATCCTCAGTGCGCTCAGGCCGGTCGACAGCATGGCCAGGGCCATCTTCATCAACTGTGCACAATTTCGCACGCGCGCACACCACCGCACACGCAACACCGCACGCGCACAATTTAGAGGCTGATCGTGGGGGGAAAACTTTCGTCGTAAGCACCTTCTTGCGGAGGGCGTGAAAGGCCGTGAGGCGAGAGGAGATGTCCACGGGCAGGCCCTCGACGGGGAATCCCATGGTGATCCCCACGCATCGCATCCAGGCCATGTCGGGCGCGTTCTTCGCCATCATCGTGTTCCACCAGCTGAGTTGTGCGCACGCACAAATACGAGTAAGAGGAGGAAGAAGAAGAAGAAGAGGAGGAAGAGCTTTGCACGCGTGTGCAAGGGGAGGAAGGGGCGTGTGCCTTTGTATGAAAGTGATGAAGGCGAGAAGGAAGGAGGTTGGCAGGAGTCGCCGCCACGTCGGCACTCCGCTTCGGTGCGCGCCCAAACTGGATCCGAACCCGGCCGCCATGCTTGCCGTCGTTGCCGTTGTCACGCTACACGAAGCCATCTTTTTTTCTTTTTTTCTGCTCAAGATGACGCAAAATCGAAAATCAAAATGGAATCTCGCCCCCTCCTAAATTTGAAGGAAGTTCACCGTTGCGTTGGGAGGCGTACCAAACGGACGAAATTTGTACAAATCGCAGGAGGGGGAGCGGCTGCTTTTCTACACCCGGTGTATTTTCCAGATACAGCCGCAACTCCTCTTCAATTTACTCGAGTCGTTGTCTTGTGCTTGGTGCTCAAATCACTTCACCAGGCTACCTATGTAGCCAAGAATGATCGGAATGCCATTTGGTGGACTCCAGACCGGAAAGTCATGGGGAGAAGGGCTGCTTTTTTCGCCTCAGGTGTTGGCTCGCCCCAAAAGGCTCAAACGTTTCACACCATGAAGGAGGAGGAGGAGAGGAAGCTTGAATCACCTGCTGTCGAGGTCGTAGGGTTGCCTGTGGGTCACGATAGCCACAATGTTCTGCTCGACCATGCCCAGCAGCTAATGATGGTGCCACTAGCCTCCCTCCAGGCAGATTTTCCTTGAGGAGGTTGGT